>NC_052152.1:2230081-2337316 GCF_902713615.1 Scyliorhinus canicula | reverse complement strand
TCAATTTATAAGAACATAAGATCATAATAACTAGGAGCAGGAGTAGGCCATCTGGCCCCTCGAGCCTGCTCCGCCATTCAATTAGATCATGGCTGATCTTTTGTGGACTCAGCTCCACTTTCCGGCCCGAACACCATAACCCTTAATCCCTTTATTCTTCAAAAACTATCGATCTTTACCTTAAAAACATGTAATGAAGGAGCCTCAACTGCTTCACTGGGCAAGGAATTCCATAGATTCACAACCCTTTGGGTGAAGAAGTTCCTCCTAAACTCAGTCCTAAATCTACTTCCCTTTATTTTGAGGCTATGTCCCCTAGTTCTGCTTTCACCCGCCAGTGGAAACAACCTGCCCGCATCTATCCTATCTATTCCCTTCATAATTTTAAATGTTTCTATAAGATCCCCCCTCATCCTTCTAAATTCCAACGAGTACAGTCCCAGTCTACTCAACCTCTCCTCATAATCCAACCCCTTCAGCTCTGGGATTAACCTAGTGAATCTCCTCTGCACACCCTCCAGTGCCATTACGTCCTTTCTCAAGTAAGGAGACCAAAACTGAACACAATACTCCAGGTGTGGCCGCACTAACACCTTATACAATTGCAACATAACCTCCCTAGTCCTAAACTCCATCCCTCTAGCAACGAAGGACAAAATTCCATTTGCCTTCTTAATCACCTGTTGCACTTGTAAACCAACCTTCTGTGACTCATGCACTAGCACACCCAAGTCTCTCTGAACAGCGGCATGCTTAATATTTTATCGTTTAAATAATAATCCCATTTGCTGTTATTCCTACCAAAATGGATAACCTCACATTTGTCAACATTGTATTCCATCTGCCAGACCTTAGCCCATTCACTTAACCTATCCAAATCCCTCTGCAGACTTCCAGTATCCTCTGCACTTTTCGCTTTACCACTCATCTTAGTGTCATCTGCAAACTTGGACACATTGCCCTTGGTCCCCAACTCCAAATCATCAATGTAAATTGTGAACAATTGTGGACCCAACACGGATCCCTGAGGGACACCACTAGCTACTGATTGCCAACCAGAGAAACACCCATTTATCCCAACTCTTTGCTTTCTATTAATTAACCAATCCTCTATCCATGCTACTACTTTACCCTTAATGCCATGCATCTTTATCTTATGCAGCAACCTTTTGTGTGGCACCTTGTCAAAGGCTTTCTGGAAATCCAGATATACCACATCCATTCGGCTCCCCGTTATCTACTGCACTGGTAATGTCCTCAAAAATTCCACTAAATTAGTTAGGCATGACCTGCCTTTTACGAACCCATGCTGCGTCTGCCCAATGGGACAATTTCTATCCAGATGCCTCGCAATTTCTTCTTGATGATAGATTCCAGCATCTTCCCTACTACCGAAGTTAAACTCACTGGCCTATAATTTCCTGCTTTCTGCCTACCTCCTTTTTTTAAACAGATTTCTCTTTATTTACCATCTCAATTATTCCCTCTCAGTCCCTCACCACTCATCCTGACACGGGACCGTTCCTTCACTGTCACTGAGTCAACATTGTCCCCAATGTCCTGACCGGTATTTATCCTTCAGAATTCTCCACTTCCTGCCACCGGCAGTGAGAATAGCGATTTGTGCCTGCCACCAATTCCATCGCCAAGTCTGGTACCCACTGGCAGTGTTACCGAACCTCCTGCCCCGCACCAGCAGTCCGTGCAAGACCGACATCTGCCTGGGTTTAAATATCATTAGCCAGTTGGACACTTCATGCTCGCCCCCTCACAAAGCTCCGCCCCTCCATGATGCTCCGCCCCTCTGCGATGCTCCACCCCTCCATGGTGCTCCGCCCCTCCATGATGTTGCACCCCTATGCGATGCTCCGCCCCTCTGCGATTATTCGCTCTCCACGCTGCTCCGTACTTTCGCGATGTTCCACCCTCTTAGGCAGAGGTCACACAGGCGCGAATGGGTCTAATTATTTACAGGCGGGGACTGGGCGCCATGGCTGCTGAGGGGGAGCAGGAGGTTAAAACTGAATAACTGTCAGGCTTACAGAGGGTTAATTACCCGGGCTGGGGGGTATAGATTACATAGAATTTACAGTGCAGAAGGAGGCCATTCAGCCCATCGAGTCTGCACCGGCTCTTGGAAAGAGCACCCGACCCAAGGTCAACACCTCCACCCTATCCCCATAACCCAGTAACCCCACCCAACACTAAGGGCAATTTTGGACACTACGGGCAATTTATCATGGCCAATCCACCTAACCTGCATATCTTTGGACTGTGGGAGGGAAACCGGAGCACCCGGAGGAAACCCACGCACACACGGGGAGGATGTACAGACTCCGCACAGACAGTGACCCAAGCCGGAATCGAACCTGGCACCCTGGAGCTGTGAAGCGATTGTGCTATCCACAATGCTACCGTGCTGCGGGGATAGACTTGGTCCCAGGTCCGTGGACTCGAGGTGTCCCCATCGGGATTGGGGTGGCCTAGCTCAGACTGCCATTGCTGCAGTATGTGGACTTCTTTTTCATTTTTAATTTTAAAAATTTAACACGGGGAGAATGTGCAAACTCCACAGGGTCAGTGACGCGGGGCTGGGATCAAACCTTGTTCCTTGGCGCCGTGACCATTTGCCTTCCTAACTGCCGACTGAACCTGCATGTTAACCTTAAGAGAATCCTGAACGAAGACTCCTAAATCACTTTGTGCTTCATAAGAACTAGGAGCAGGAGTCGGCCATCTGGCCCCTCGAGCCTGCTCCGCCATTCAATGAGATCATGGCTGATCTTTTGTGGACTCAGCTCCACTTTCCGGCCCGAACACTTTATTGGGGCAGCACGATAGTACAAGTGGATAGCACTGTGGCTTCACAGCTCCAGGGTCCCAGGTTCGATTCCGACTTGGGTCACTGTCTGTTCGGAGACTGCACATTCTCCCCGTGTCTGCGTGGGTTTCCTCCGGGTGCTCCGGCTTCCTCCCACAGTCCAAAGACGTGCAGGTTAGGTGGATTGGCCATGATAAATTGCCCTTAGTGACCAAAAAAGGTTAGGAGGGGTTATTGGGTTACGGGGATAGGGTGGATGTGAGGGCTTAAATGGGTCGGTGCAGACTCGATGAGCTGAATGGCCTCCTGCACTGTATGTTCCAAGATATCTATCTTTATCTTGAAAACATTTAATGAAGGAGCCTCAACTACTTCACTGGGCAAGGAATTCCATAGATTCACAACCCTTTGGGTGAAGATGTTCCTCCTAAACTCAGTCCTAAATCTACTTCCCCTTATTTTGAGGCTATGTCCCCTAGTTCTGCTTTCACCCGCCAGTGGAAACAACCTGGCCGCATCTATCCTATCTATTCCCTTCATAACTTTATTTGTTTCTATAAGATCCCCCCCGCATCCTTCTAAATTCCAATGAGTACAGTCCCAGTCTACTCAACCTCTCCTCATAATCTAACCCCTTCAGCTCTGGGATTAACCTAGTGAATCTCCTCTGCACACCCTCCAGTGCCAGTACGTCCTTTCTCAAGTAAGGAGACCAAAACTGAACACAATACTCTAGGTGTGGCCTCACTAACACCTTATACAGTTGCAGCATAACCTCCCTAGTCTTAAACTCCATCCCTCTAGCAATGAAGGACATATTTCCATTCGCCTTCTTAATCACCTGTTGCACCTGTAAACCAACTTTTTGCGACTCATGCACTAGCACACCCAGGTCACTCTGCACAGCAGCATGCTTTATTATTTTATAATTTAAATAATAATCCCTTTTGCTGTTATTCCTACCAAAATGGATAACCTCACATTTGTCAACATTGTATTCCATCTGCCAGACCCTAGCCAATTCACTTAACCTATCCAAATCCCTCTGCAGACTTCCAGTATCCTCTGCACTTTTTGCTTTGCCACTCATCTTAGTGTCATCTGCAAACTTGGACACATAGCCCTTGGTCCCCAACTCCAAATCATCTATGTAAATTGTGAACAATTGTGGGCCCAACACGGATCCCTGAGGGACACCACTAGCTACTGATTGCCAACCAGAGAACCAATCCTCTATCCAACTTTACCCTTAATGCCATGCATCTTTATCTTATGCAGCAACCTTTTGTGTGGCACCTTGTCAAAGACTTTTTGGAAATCCAGATATACCACATCCATTGGCTCCCCGTTATCTGCTGCACTGGTAATGTCCTCAAAAAATTCCACTAAATTAGTTAGGCACAACCTGCCCTTTATGAACCGATGCTGCGTCTGCCCAATGGGACAATTTCTATCCAGATGCCTCGCTATTTCTTCCTTGATGATAGATTCCAGCATCTTCCCTACTACCAAAGTTATGCTCACTGGCCGATAATTACCCGCTTTCTGCCTACCTCCTTTATTAAACAGTGGTGTCACGTTTGCTAATTTCCAATCCGCCGGGACCACCCCAGAGCCTGGTGAATTTTGGTAAATTATCACTAGTGCATCTGCAATTTCCCTAGCCATCTCTTTTAGCACTCTGAGATGCATTCCATCAGAGCCAGGAGACATGTCTACCTTTAGCCCCATTAGCTTGCCCATCACTACCTCCTTAGTGATAACAATCCTCTCAAGGTCCTCACCTGTCATAGCCTCATTTCTATCAGTCGCTGGCATGTTATTTGTGTCTTCCACTGTGAAGACCGACCCAAAAAACCTGTTCAGCTCCTCAGCCAATTCCTCATTTCCCATTATTAAATCTCCCTTCTCATCCTCTAAAGGACCAATATTTACCTTAGCCAATTTATTTTGTTTTATATATTTGTAGAAACTTTTACTGTTTGTTTTTATTCTGAGCAAGTTTACTTTCATCATCTATCTTACTCTTCTTTATAGCTTTTTTAGTAGCTTTCTATTCACAGAACATACAGTGCAGAAGGAGGACATTCGGCCCATCGAGAACGTGCAGACTCCGCACAGACAGTGACCCAGCGGGGAACGAACCTAGGACCCTGGCGCTGTGAAGCCACAGTGCTATCACTTGTGCTACCGTGTTACCCCTAATGATTTCCCAATCCTCTAGTCTCCCACTAATCTTTGCCACTTTGTGTGCTTTTTCCTTCAATTTGATACTCTCTCTTATTTCCTACGATATCCATGGTTGATTTTCCCTCTTTCTACCGTCCTTCCTTTTTGTTGGTATAAACTTTTGCTGAGCACTGTGAAAAATCATTTGGAATGTTCTCAACTGTTCCTCAACTATTTCACCATAGCGTCTTTACTCCCAGTCTACCTTAGCTAGTCCTTCTCTCATCCCATTGTAATCCCCTTTGTTTAAGCACAAAACACTAGTGTTTGATTTTATCTTCTCACCCTCCATCTGTATTTTAAATTCCACCATATTGTGATCGCTCCTTCCGAGAGGATCCCTAACTATGAGATCATTAATCAGTCCTGTCTCATTACACAGGACCAGATCTAGGACCGGTTGTTCCCTCGTAGGTTCCATTACATACTGTTCTAGGAAACTATCGCGGAAACATTCTATAAACTCCTCCTCAAGGCTGCCTTGACCAACCTGGTTAAACCAATCGACATGCAGATTAAAATCCCCCATGATAAATGCTGTACCATTTCTACATGCATCAGTTATTTCTTTGTTTATTGCCTGCCCCACCATAATGTTACTATTTGGTGGCCTATAGACTACTCCTATCAGTGACTTTTTCGCCTTACTATTGCTGATTTCCACCCAAATGGATTCAACCTTATCCTCCCTAGCATCGATGTCATCCCTTACTATTGCCCGGATGTCATCCTTAAATAACAGAGCTACACCACCTCCCTTACCATCCACTCTGTTCTTCTGTACAGTTTGATACCCTCGGATATTTAACTCCCAGTCGTGACCATCCTTTAACCATGTTTCAGTAATGGCCACTATATCATAGTCATTCACAATAATTTGCGGCATCAACTCATTTACCTTATTCCAAATACTACGAGCATTCAGGTAAAGTACCGTTATGTTGGCTTTTAGATCTCTGTTTTGAATCTTAACACCTCTATCAGTGACCTCTCCTAAGTTATTTTTCCTTTGAACTTTTCTAATTGTCCTTATCGTTGAACCCATATCCTCCTGTAACAACCTGCTGCACAGCTTTCCATTGATGTTTTTACTTCCTGTTGGGGTTTAGCTCAGTAGGCTAGACAGCTGGTTTGTAATGCAGAGCAAGGCCAGCAACACGGGTTCAATTCCTGTACCAGCTTACCCGAACAGGTGCTGGAATGTGGCGACTAGGGGCTTTTCACAGTAACTTCATACTTGTGATAATAAAAGATTATTATTATACAGGGGCTGGTTTAGCACAGGGCTAAATCGCTGTCTTTTAAAGCAGACCGAGGCAGGCCAGCAGCACGGTTCAATTCCTGTACCAGCCTCCCCGAACAGGCGCGGGAATGTGGCGACTAGGGGCTTTTCACAGTAACATCATTGAAGCCTACTTGTGACAAAAAGTGATTATTTATCTTTTATCTTTATTTTATTCTTTTTGGTATTACTGGGCCTATTCACTGAGCTCCCCTCAGTCACTACCCTGTACTGTCGCCCTTTAGTTTCTGTCCCTGTTTACTCCCCTCCGACTTCCCATATTGCTTCCCATCCCCCTGCCACATTATTTAAACCCTCCCCAACAGCTTATGATTTCCTAAGTCTTTTCCCATTTAGAACATAATCTATGCCTCCATTCTTCCGACCAAAGTGCATAACCTCACACTTTTCCACATTGTATTCCATCTGCCACTTCTTTGCCCACTCTCCTAGCCTGTCCAAGTCCTTCTGCAGCCCCCTTGCTTCCTCAATACTACCTGTCCCTCTACAAATCTTTGTATCATCTGCAAACTTAGCACAGTGCCTTCAGTTCCTTCTTCCAGATCATTAATGTATATTATGAAAGGTTGTGGGCCTAAGGCCGAGCCACCACTAGTCACCAGCTGCCATCCTGAAAAAGACCCCTTTATCCCCACTCTCTGCCTTCTGCAAGTCAGCCAATCCTCTATCCATGCCAGGATCTTACCCTTAACACCATGGGCTCTTACTTAACTTATTTAACAGCCTCCTATACCGCACCTTGTCAAAGGCCTTCTGGAAATCTAAATAAATCACATCCACTGGTTCTCCTTTGTCTAACTTCCTTGTTACCACCTCAAAGAATCCTAACAGATTTGTTAGATACGGCCTTCCCTTGACAAAGCCGTGCTGACTCAGTCCTATTTTACCATGCACTTCCAAGTACTCCGCGATCTCATCTTTAATAATGGACTCTAAAATCTTACCAATGACCGAAGTCAGGCTAACCGGCCTATAATTTCCCATCTTCTGCCTCCCTCCCTTCTGAAACAGTGGTGTTACATTAGCCACCTTCCAGTCCTCTGGGACCCTTCCTGCCTCCAGTGATTCCTGAAAGATCATCACCAATGTCTCTACAATTTCCTCAGCTATCTCTTTTAGGACCCTGGGGTGTAGTCCATCCGGTCCAGGTGACTTATCCACCTTCAGACCTTTCAATTTCCCCAGAATCTTCTCCTCAGTAATGGTCGCGGCACTCACCACTGCCCCCTGGTTCTCCTGGAGCTCTGGCATCCCACTGGTGTCTTCCACCGTGAAGACTGATGCAAAGTAACTATTCAGTTCATCTGCCATTTCTTTGTTTCCTATTATTACTTCTCCAGTCTCATATTCCAGTGGTTCAATGTCTATTTTTGCCTCTCTCTTACTTTTTATATATTGAAAAAATCTCTTCCTATCTTCCTTTATATTACTAACTAGCTTGCCCTCGTACTTCATCTTCTCTTATTGCTTTTTTCATTTTCCTCTGCTCACTTTTAAAGGCCTCCAAATTCACTGATTTCTCACTAATCCTCGCCACATTGTATGCTTTTTCTTTTGCTTTTATGCTGTCCTTGACATCCCTTGTCAGCCATGGATGCCTTGTCCTCCCTTAGCACGTTTCCTTCTCCTTGGAATGAATTTCTGTTGTGCCTCCCTAATAACCCCCTAAAACTCCTGCCATTGCTGTTCCACTGTCTTCCCTGCTCGGCTCCTTCTCCAATCAACTCGGGCACTGCTCCCTAAGCGTTCCTTTACCTTAAGCTCTTTAATCAAGTCTGCCTCATTACACATCACCAAATACAAAATTGCCTGTTCCCTAGTAGGCTCTGTCACAAGCTGCTCCAAAAAAAACATATCTTAGACATTCCACAAATTAATTTCCTTGGGACCCACTGCCAACCTGATTTTCCCAGTCCAGCTGCCTATTGAAGTGTCCCATGATTACTGTACTACTTAATATTAATACTATTCGGATTTAATATTACTGCTGTCATGTGAGTGTCCCTTTAAGAAAGGTTTTTGTCTTATCACATGGCTTCAGTGATGTCATTGTGTGGGTGGAGCTGGGCTGTGGCTCTGGGAGCTGTTTTGGTTTAGTTTTCACATTTTGGCTGCTGTGGACTCAGACAGAGAAGTGTTTTGGCCTGTTTCTCTAGCTTCATTTTAAATCTCCGTTCCAAGAAAAGAAAGCATTGATTATAGCTACCTGCTATTTTAGTAACTTAAAAGATATAGTTTGCTTTCTTGAAGGGTTTAAACCTGCTGGTGAGACGGGGTCAGAATCTCAGGAAAAGCCAGTCTCATTCAAGTGAGGATGCAGACTGCTGGGCCACGCCTTGAAAAGGGGTTTTTGGTTTGTGGGATTTTGTTTTTGAATTGGAACAGTTATGGGAGAATTCATTAGAGGTTGTACATGGATTACTGCAGCTGTGTGGGGTCCTTATGTTTGTAATTGTTAGAGCAGCATGGTGGCCTAGTGGTTAGCACAGCTGCCTCACGGCGCTGAGGTCCCAGGTTCGAATCTCGGCTCTGGGTCACTGTCCGTGTGGAGTTTGCACATTCTCCCCGTGTTTGCGTGGGTTTCGCCCCCACAACCCAATAAAATGTGGAGAGTAGGTGGATTGGCTACGCTAAATTGCCCATTAATTGGAAAAAATAATTGGGTTAACTAAATTAAAAAAAAAAAATGTTTGTAATTGTTTAAAAAAAAAGTCCTGCTGTGTGTGTTTATGCAAATGTTAACTAAATTCTTCGAATAAAGCTTGTTTTTTTGATTAAAGTGTCTGGGAAGACTGTTGAATCACACCTGAAGGATAGGATCTTGTGCTCACCCAGCCAAACTCAACATAAAAGGTTATTGGTCAGGTGAACTCCATAATACACTTCAGAGTTTATGGATTTTATGATATTGTGTCCAATATCTGTCAAATTTTATTTCTGATAACAGAACAAAATTCCAATTCTTTAAAAAAAATTTTTTTAGAGTATCCAATTATTTTTTTCCAATTAAGGGGCAATTTAGTGTGGCCAATCCGCCTACCCTGTAACTACATAAGCACTGGCATCGGATGAAGCATACAGGGTGTAGTGTTAATGAGGTCAGTCCATAAGAGGGTCATTTAGGAGTCTGGTGACAGTGGGGAAGAAGCTGTTTTTGAGTCTGTTCGTGCGTGTTCTCAGACTTCTGTATCTCCTGCCTGATGGAAGAAGTTGGAAAAGTGAGTAAACCGGGTGGGAGGAGTCTTTGATTATGCTGCCCGCTTTCTCCCAGGCAGCGGGAGGTGTAAATGGATGGGAGGCAGGTTCGTGTGATGGACTGGGCTGTGTTCACAACTCTCTGAAGTTCCTTGCGGTCCTGGGCCGAGCAGTTGCCATACCAGGCTGTGATGCAGCCCGATAGGATGCTTTCTATGGTGCATCTGTAAAAGTTGGTAAGGGTTAATGTGGACATGCTGAATTTCCTTAAGTTTCCTGAGGAAATATAGGCGCTGTTGTGCTTTCTTGGTGATAGCGTCGACGTGGGTGGACCAGGGCAGATATTTGGAGATGTGCACCCCTAGGAATTTGAAACTGCTAACCATCTCGATTCCTGTTTGGGCTACAGTCGACTTTTGATAATAATACACATTAGTGTCACAAGTCAGTTTATATTAACTCTGCAATGAAGTAACTGTGAAAACCTCCTCGCGCCAGGATGAAGCAGTAGCAAAAACCGAGCTTTTAGTAAATCTCCTCTTTACCATCACGAGCGCGATCAGGTGGGGGGGGGGGGGGGGGACCCAAATCCTCTTTTACAGGGTTGAAAATAAATTAATTTAAATGTTTTTCCTTACCATTCAGCATCTCCGGATCCCCAGTGAAGTATTTATTTTGCAAGTTTAGTTCATAAAACATTGAATCTGCAACATTTCCCCCTCATTCTTTCAGCCAGAAAGTAAAGGAGCTGCTTTCACTCTGCCTGGAGCACAGTGAACACAACCCCCCCCCCCCCCTCTCATCACCCCACCCCCACCCTGTCCCCCTCCCTCATCACCCCCACCCCCCCACCCTGTCCCCCTCCCTCATCACCCCCACCCCACCCTCCCTCATCACCCCCCACCCTCCCTCATCACCCCCCACCCTCCCTCATCACCCCCCCCCCCACCCTCCCTCATCACCCCCACCCTCCCTCATCACCCCCACCCTGTCCCCCTCCCTCATCACCCCCACCCTGTCCCCCTCCCTCATCACCCCTCCCCCACCCTCCCTCATCACCCCTCCCCCCACCCTCCCTCATCACCCCCCCCCCCCTCATCACCCCCCCCACCCCCCTCATCACCCCCACCCCCCCGACCCTCATCACCCCTACCACCCTCCCGACCCTCATCACCCCTACCACCCTCCCTCATCACCCCGCCCCCCACCCTCCCTCATCACCCCCACCCCCCCCACCCTGCCCCCCGACCCTCATCACCCCCACCCTGTCCCCCTCCCTCATCACCCCTACCATATCCCCCTCCCTCATCACCCCTACCACCCTCCCTCATCACCCCCACCCTGTCCCCCTCCCTCATCACCCCCACCCCCCCCCCCGACCCTCATCACCCCCACCCTGTCCCCCTCCCTCATCACCCCTACCACCCTCCCTCATCACCCCACCCTGTCCCCCTCCCTCATCACCCCCACCCTGTCCCCCTCCCTCATCACCCCCACCCTGTCCCCCTCCCTCATCACCCCCCCCACCCTCCCTCATCACCCCAGCCTGTCCCCCTCCCTCATCACCCCCCACCCTCCCTCATCACCCCTCCCCCCACCCTCCCTCATCACCCCAGCCTGTCCCCCTCCCTCATCACCCCCCACCCTCCCTCATCACCCCTCCCCCCACCCTCCCTCATCACCCCTCCCCCCACCCTGTCCCCCTCCCTCATCACCCCCACCCTCCCTCATCACCCCTCCCCCCACCCTCCCTCATCACCCCACCCCCCCACCCTGTCCCCCTCCCTCATCACCCCCCACCCTCCATCCTCCCTCATCACCCCCCACCCTCCATCCTCCCTCATCACCCCCCACCCTCCATCCTCCCTCATCACCCCCCACCCTCCCCCTCCCTCATCACCCCCTCCCTCCCTCATCACCCCCTCCCTCCCTCATCCCCCCCCATCCTCCCTCATCACCCCCCATCCTCCCTCATCACCCCCCATCCTCCCTCATCACCCCCCACCCTCCCTCATCACCCTTCGCCCCCAACCAGCATCCTGTCCCCCTCCCTCATCAGCTCTCCCCCCACCCTGTCTCCCCCCTCATCACCCCTGCCCATCCCATCTCCCCTACCCCCCAACCAGCACCGTCCGCCTCTCACCCTCCCTCATCTGCCCTCCCCCTCCACTCCCACCCTGTCCCCCCAACTCATCACCCCCACGCACACTATCTCCCTCCCACTTCCACCTCATCATCCCTCTACCTCCACCTTGTCTCCCCCCTCCCCACCCCTTCCCCCTCCCATCACCAGAGAAATCTATCTGCCTTTTTGAAGAGTTTGTGAACAGAAGGTTCCAGAAGATAAGTCAGACACTGATTGCAATGAAAAATGTTGAGATGCTGACCTTTAATCATGTTTTTACAATGTTGACAGTTTACTGACTATCCAGTATTTATACTCGGTGACCAGCCGTGAGGTTATTACTGACCTGTGAGTTACGCTGTAGATCATTGCCCCCTGACCTCACTGACAGCGTTTCATCCTCTGGCAACTGCATCTATACCGAGCAGTGTGGGGGGGCTGGAGAAGGCGGGGGGGCTGGGAAGGCGGGGGCTGGGAAGGCGGGGGCTGGAGAAGGCGGGGGGGCTGGAGAAGGCGGGGGGGCTGGAGAAGGCGGGGGGGCTGGAGAAGGCGGGGGGGCTGGAGAAGGCGGGGGGGCTGGGAAGGCGGGGGCTGGAGAAGGCGGGGGGGCTGGAGAAGGCGGGGGGGCTGGAGAAGGCGGGGGGGCTGGAGAAGGCGGGGGGGCTGGAGAAGGCGGGGGGCTGGAGAAGGCGGGGGGGCTGGAGAAGGCGGGGGGGCTGGAGAAGGCGGGGGGGCTGGAGAAGGCGGGGGGGCTGGAGGAGGCGGGGGGGCTGGAGAAGGCGGGGGGGCTGGAGAAGGCGGGGGGGGCTGGAGAAGGCGGGGGGCTGGAGAAGGCGGGGGGCTGGAGAAGGCGGGGGCTGGAGAAGGCGGGGGGGCTGGAGAAGGCGGGGGGGCTGGAGAAGGCGGGGGGGCTGGAGAAGGCGGGGGGGGTGGAGAAGGCGGGGGGGCTGGAGAAGGCGGGGGGGCTGGAGAAGGCGGGGGGGCTGGAGAAGGCGGGGGGGGCTGGAGAAGGCGGGGGCTGGAGAAGGCGGGGGCTGGAGAAGGCGGGGGCTGGAGAAGGCGGGGGGGCTGGAGAAGGCGGGGGGGCTGGAGAAGGCGGGGGGGCTGGAGAAGGCGGGGGGGCTGGGAAGGCGGGGGCTGGGAAGGCGGGGGCTGGAGAAGGCGGGGGCTGGAGAAGGCGGGGGGGCTGGAGAAGGCGGGGGGGCTGGAGAAGGCGGGGGGGCTGGAGAAGGCGGGGGGGCTGGAGAAGGCGGGGGGGCTGGAGAAGGCGGGGGGGCTGGAGAAGGCGGGGGGGCTGGAGAAGGCGGGGGGGCTGGAGAAGGCGGGGGGGGCTGGAGAAGGCGGGGGGCTGGAGAAGGCGGGGGGCTGGAGAAGGCGGGGGCTGGAGAAGGCGGGGAGGCTGGAGAAGGCGGGGGGGCTGGAGAAGGCGGGGGGGCTGGAGAAGGCGGGGGGCGGGAGAAGGCGGGGGGGCTGGAGAAGGCGGGGGGGCTGGAGAAGGCGGGGGGGCTGGAGAAGGCGGGGGGGCTGGAGAAGGCGGGGGGGCTGGAGAAGGCGGGGGGGCTGGAGAAGGCGGGGGCTGGAGAAGGCGGGGGCTGGAGAAGGCGGGGGCTGGAGAAGGCGGGGGCTGGAGAAGGCGGGGGCTGGAGAAGGCGGGGGCTGGAGAAGGCGGGGGCTGGAGAAGGCGGGGGCTGGAGAAGGCGGGGGCTGGAGAAGGCGGGGGCTGGAGAAGGCGGGGGCTGGGGAAGGCGGGGGCTGGAGAAGGCGGGGGCTGGAGAAGGCGGGGGCTGGAGAAGGCGGGGGCTGGAGAAGGCGGGGGCTGGAGAAGGCGGGGGCTGGAGAAGGCGGGGGCTGGAGAAGGCGGGGGCTGGAGAAGGCGGGGGCTGGAGAAGGCGGGGGCTGGAGAAGGCGGGGGCTGGAGAAGGCGGGGGCTGGAGAAGGCGGGGGCTGGAGAAGGCGGGGGCTGGAGAAGGCGGGGGCTGGAGAAGGCGGGGGCTGGAGAAGGCGGGGGCTGGAGAAGGCGGGGGCTGGAGAAGGCGGGGGCTGGAGAAGGCGGGGGCTGGAGAAGGCGGGGGCTGGAGAAGGCGGGGGCTGGAGAAGGCGGGGGCTGGAGAAGGCGGGGGCTGGAGAAGGCGGGGGCTGGAGAAGGCGGGGGCTGGAGAAGGCGGGGGCTGGAGAAGGCGGGGGCTGGAGAAGGCGGGGGCTGGAGAAGGCGGGGGCTGGAGAAGGCGGGGGCTGGAGAAGGCGGGGGCTGGAGAAGGCGGGGGCTGGAGAAGGCGGGGGCTGGAGAAGGCGGGGGCTGGAGAAGGCGGGGGCTGGAGAAGGCGGGGGCTGGAGAAGGCGGGGGCTGGAGAAGGCGGGGGCTGGAGAAGGCGGGGGCTGGAGAAGGCGGGGGCTGGAGAAGGCGGGGGCTGGAGAAGGCGGGGGCTGGAGAAGGTGGGGAGGCTGGAGAAGGCGGGGGCTGTCACACATTCACAATGAACTCCCTCCCATCGCGATCTTCTAGTGTCAGTTAATGTGAGCAATCGCAGAATCCCACTCACACAAACACCAATCTCTAAACTTTATATTAATCTTTTTCTCTCTCTCTCTATATATAATATATATATATTTATATAATTAAACTTAATGAGAAATGAAGGATTATGTAAATAAATAATTATTCAATTTGACCACAATCTGGTTCTGAAATCCGTTCAATCAGAAACGCTCGGTTTGGGGAAAGACTCGCACTGACCTGTGCTCACAGCAGTCAGGTCACAGGGCGACATGGAGAGCGAACGCAGGGCGACATGGAGAGAGAACGCAGGGCGACACGGAGAGAGAACGCAGGGCGACACGGAGACCCAACGCAGGGCGACATGGAGAGAGAACGCAGGGCGACATGGAGAGAGAACGCAGGGCGACACGGAGAGAGAACGCAGGGCGACATGGAGAGCGAACACAGGGCGACATGGAGAGGGAACGCAGGGCGACATGGAGAGGGAACGCAGGGCGACATGGAGAGAGAACACAGGGCGACATGGAGAGGGAACGCAGGGCGACATGGAGAGAGAACGCAGGGCGACACGGAGAGAGAACACAGGGCGACACGGAGAGAGAACGCAGGGCGACATGGAGAGAGAACGCAGGGCGACATGGAGAGAGAACGCAGGGCGACACGGAGAGAGAACACAGGGCGACACGGAGAGAGAACGCAGGGCGACACGGAGAGAGAACGCAGGGCGACATGGAGAGGGAACGCAGGGCGACATGGAGAGGGAACGCAGGGCGACATGGAGAGAGAACACAGGGCGACATGGAGAGAGAACGCAGGGCGACATGGAGAGAGAACGCAGGGCGACATGGAGAGAGAACGCAGGGCGACATGGAGAGAGAACGCAGGGCGACATGGAGAGGGAACGCAGGGCGACACGGAGAGAGAACGCAGGGCGACACGGAGACCCAACGCAGGGCGACATGGAGAGAGAACACAGGGCGACATGGAGAGAGAACGCAGGGCGACACGGAGAGAGAACGCAGGGCGACATGGAGAGCGAACACAGGGCGACATGGAGAGAGAACGCAGGGCGACACGGAGAGAGAACGCAGGGCGACACGGAGAGAGAACGCAGGGCGACATGGAGAGAGAACGCAGGGCGACATGGAGACCCAACACAGGGCGACATGGAGAGAGAACGCAGGGCGACATGGAGAGAGAACGCAGGGCGACACGGAGACCCAACGCAGGGCGACATGGAGAGGGAACGCAGGGCGACATGGAGAGAGAACGCAGGGCGACATGGAGAGAGAACGCAGGGCGACATGGAGAGAGAACGCAGGGCGACACGGAGAGAGAACGCAGGGCGACACGGAGAGAGAACGCAGGGCGACATGGAGAGAGAACGCAGGGCGACATGGAGAGAGAACGCAGGGCGACATGGAGAGAGAACGCAGGGCGACATGGAGAGAGAACGCAGGGCGACACGGAGAGAGAACGCAGGGCGACATGGAGAGAGAACGCAGGGCGACATGGAGAGGGAACGCAGGGCGACATGGAGAGAGAACGCAGGGCGACATGGAGAGAGAACGCAGGGCGACATGGAGAGAGAACGCAGGGCGACATGGAGAGAGAACGCAGGGCGACATGGAGAGAGAACGCAGGGCGACACGGAGAGAGAACGCAGGGCGACACGGAGAGAGAACGCAGGGCGACACGGAGAGAGAACGCAGGGCGACACGGAGAGAGAACGCAGGGCGACATGGAGAGAGAACACAGGGCGACATGGAGAGAGAACGCAGGGCGACATGGAGAGAGAACGCAGGGCGACACGGAGAGAGAACACAGGGCGACACGGAGAGAGAACGCAGGGCGACACGGAGAGAGAACACAGGGCGACACGGAGAGAGAACGCAGGGCGACACGGAGAGAGAACGCAGGGCGACACGGAGACCCAACGCAGGGCGACATGGAGAGGGAACGCAGGGCGACATGGAGAGGGAACGCAGGGCGACATGGAGAGAGAACACAGGGCGACATGGAGAGAGAACGCAGGGCGACATGGAGAGAGAACGCAGGGCGACACGGAGAGAGAACACAGGGCGACATGGAGAGAGAACGCAGGGCGACACGGAGACCCAACACAGGGCGACACGGAGAGAGAACGCAGGGCGACACGGAGAGAGAACGCAGGGCGACACGGAGAGAGAACACAGGGCGACATGGAGAGAGAACGCAGGGCGACATGGAGAGAGAACGCAGGGCGACATGGAGAGAGAACGCAGGGCGACATGGAGAGAGAACGCAGGGCGACATGGAGAGGGAACGCAGGGCGACATGGAGAGGGAACGCAGGGCGACATGGAGAGCGAACGCAGGGCGACACGGAGAGAGAACGCAGGGCGACACGGAGAGAGAACACAGGGCGACATGGAGAGAGAACACAGGGCGACATGGAGAGCGAACACAGGGCGACATGGAGAGCGAACGCAGGGCGACATGGAGAGCGAACGCAGGGCGACATGGAGAGAGAACGCAGGGCGACATGGAGAGAGAACACAGGGCGACATGGAGAGCGAACGCAGGGCGACATGGAGAGCGAACGCAGGGCGACATGGAGAGAGAACGCAGGGCGACACGGAGACCCAACGCAGGGCGACATGGAGAGAGAACGCAGGGCGACATGGAGAGAGAACACAGGGCGACATGGAGAGGGAACGCAGGGCGACATGGAGAGAGAACGCAGGGCGACACGGAGAGAGAACGCAGGGCGACACGGAGAGAGAACGCAGGGCGACACGGAGAGAGAACGCAGGGCGACACGGAGAGAGAACGCAGGGCGACACGGAGAGAGAACGCAGGGCGACACGGAGAGAGAACGCAGGGCGACACGGAGAGAGAACGCAGGGCGACACGGAGACCCAACGCAGGGCGACATGGAGAGGGAACGCAGGGCGACATGGAGAGGGAACGCAGGGCGACATGGAGAGAGAACACAGGGCGACATGGAGAGAGAACGCAGGGCGACATGGAGAGAGAACGCAGGGCGACACGGAGAGAGAACGCAGGGCGACATGGAGAGAGAACGCAGGGCGACACGGAGACCCAACACAGGGCGACATGGAGAGCGAACGCAGGGCGACACGGAGAGAGAACGCAGGGCGACACGGAGAGAGAACGCAGGGCGACACGGAGACCCAACACAGGGCGACATGGAGAGAGAACGCAGGGCGACACGGAGACCCAACACAGGGCGACATGGAGAGAGAACGCAGGGCGACATGGAGAGAGAACGCAGGGCGACACGGAGACCCAACACAGGGCGACATGGAGAGAGAACGCAGGGCGACATGGAGAGAGAACGCAGGGCGACATGGAGAGAGAACGCAGGGCGACACGGAGACCCAACGCAGGGCGACATGGAGAGAGAACGCAGGGCGACATGGAGAGAGAACGCAGGGCGACATGGAGAGAGAACGCAGGGCGACATGGAGAGAGAACGCAGGGCGACATGGAGAGAGAACGCAGGGCGACATGGAGAGAGAACGCAGGGCGACATGGAGAGAGAACGCAGGGCGACATGGAGAGAGAACGCAGGGCGACATGGAGAGAGAACGCAGGGCGACATGGAGAGAGAACGCAGGGCGACACGGAGACCCAACACAGGGCGACATGGAGAGCGAACGCAGGGCGACACGGAGAGAGAACGCAGGGCGACATGGAGAGAGAACGCAGGGCGACATGGAGAGAGAACGCAGGGCGACATGGAGAGAGAACGCAGGGCGACATGGAGAGAGAACGCAGGGCGACACGGAGACCCAACGCAGGGTGACACGGAGAGCCACACACAGGGCGACACGGAGAGCCACACAGTTTTGCAACTTCGCTCTGGCACTAGTTTGAGGGGCAGTCTCGCACAGGAGTGGGAATAGACTCCTGGGTCACTCCTGGGACCCGAATATGAGGATATGTACAGCTGGAGTGCCGAGACAGTGCAGGTTTTGTGGAGTAGTGCAAGGGACCAAACAGCTCCTACAAAGTGACTTTGGTATCAAATCACATCACGTCTTTCTCATTTTAAAGAAAGTCACTATTTTTTCAGTGTAACTGATACAGAGACTGAACATAAAGACACCACTCCCACATTAACATACTGTACAGCAATATTTACACAGGGTGATAGCTCTGCTCACGTTACACTACAGCACTGTCATGTTATGGAAAGCTGTAACATCACTGTACATTACAGAGGATCCTTCCATCACAGAGCACTGCTACATAACGTTACTGAGCAGTTAACCCATTGATGGTAGTCAGGTTACATTAATCTCCAACATGTGCTCATCCTGACTTGGAATCACTAGGATCTGCATGCTGGCACTAGTATTGAAGACCTGTCCAGTTGAGAATGGTAATAAGCGTGGCATCGGCACACCCTTGTGCTCACTGCTGCCCGAGGAATGGGTGCTTCCCCGGCTCCTCAAACTGCTGCTGTCAACCTGGTCATCGAGGTTCCTGTCCAAGGACAAGGTGTCGTTCTCAATCAAACTATCTGCAGAGACAGACACAAGACAATCAGACCAGAAATAACCATGACCCGTCCCCACCAGTACTGTATCCCAGTGTTATACAGTGACAGATCTGACCCCACCATACTGTAACCCAGTGTTATACAGCGACAGACCCATCCCCACCAGTACTGTACCCCAGTGTTATACAGTGACAGACCCGTCCCCACCAGTACTGTACCCCAGTGTTATACAGTGACAGACCCGTCCCCACCAGTACTGTATCCCAGTGTTATACAGTGACAGACCCATCCCCACCAGTACTGTACCCCAGTGTTATACAGTGACAGACCCATCCCCACAGGTACTGTACCCCAGTGTTATACAGTGACAGACCCGTCCCCACGAGTACAGTACCCCAGTGTTATACAGTGACAGACCCGTCCCCACCAGTACTGTACCCCAGTGTTATACAGTGACAGACCCATCCCAACCAGTACTGTACCCCAGTGTTATACAGTGACAGACCTGTCCCCACCAGTACTGTACCCCAGTGTTATACAGTGACAGACCCGTCCCCACCAGTACTGTACCCCAGTGTTATACAGTGACAGACCCGTCCCTACCAGTACTGTACCCCAGTGTTATACAGCGACAGACCCGTCCCCACCAGTACTATACCCCAGTGTTATACAGTGACAGACCAGTCCCCACCAGTACTGTACCCCAGTGTTATACAGTAACAGACCCATTCCCACCAGTACTGTACCCCAGTGTTATACAGCGACAGACCCATCCCCACCAGTACTGTACCCCAGTGTTATACATTGACAGACCCATCCCCATCAAGTACTGTACCCCAGTGTTATACAGTGACAGACCCGTCTCCACCAGTACTGTACCCCAGTGTTATACAGTGACAGACCCATCCCCACCAGTACTGTACCCCAGTGTTATACAGTGACAGACCTGTCCCCACCAGTACTGTACCCCAGTGTTATACAGTGACAGACCCGTCCCCACCAGTACTGTACCCCAGTGTTATACAGTGACAGATCTGACCCCACCATACTGTACCCCAGTGTTACACAGTGACAGACCCATCCCCACCAGTACTGTACCCCAGTGTTATACAGTGACAGACCCGTCCCCACCAGTACTGTACCCCAGTGTTATACAGTGACAGACCCATCCCCACAGGTACTGTACCCCAGTGTTATACAGTGACAGACCCGTCCCCACGAGTACAGTACCCCAGTGTTATACAGTGACAGACCCGTCCCCACCAGTACTGTACCCCAGTGTTATACAGTGACAGACCCATCCCAACCAGTACTGTACCCCAGTGTTATACAGTGACAGACCTGTCCCCACCAGTACTGTACCCCAGTGTTATACAGTGACAGACCCGTCCCCACCAGTACTGTACCCCAGTGTTATACAGCGACAGACCCGTCCCCACCAGTACTATACCCCAGTGTTATAGTGACAGACCAGTCCCCACCAGTACTGTACCCCAGTGTTATACAGTGACAGACCCATCCCCACGAGTACAGTACCCCAGTGTTATACAGTGACAGACCCGTCCCCACCAGTACTGTACCCCAGTGTTATACAGTGACAGACCCATCTCAACCAGTACTGTACCCCAGTGTTATACAGTGACAGACCTGTCCCCACCAGTACTGTACCCCAGTGTTATACAGTGACAGACCCGTCCCCACCAGTACTGTACCCCAGTGTTATACAGCGACAGACCCGTCCCCACCAGTACTATACCCCAGTGTTATACAGTGACAGACCAGTCCCCACCAGTACTGTACCCCAGTGTTATACAGTAACAGACCCATTCCCACCAGTACTGTACCCCAGTGTTATACAGTGACAGACCCATCCCACCAGTACTGTACCTCAGTGTTATACAGCGACAGACCCATCCCCACCAGTACTGTACCCCAGTGTTATACATTGACAGACCCATCCCCATCAAGTACTGTACCCCAGTGTTATACAGTGACAGACCCGTCTCCACCAGTACTGTACCCCAGTGTTATACAGTGACAGACCTGTCCCTACCAGTACTGTACCCCAGTGTTATACAGTGACAGACCCGTCCCCACCAGTACTGTACCCCAGTGTTATACAGTGACAGATCTGACCCCACCATACTGTACCCCAGTGTTACACAGTGACAGACCCATCCCCACCAGTACTGTACCCCAGTGTTATACAGTGACAGACCCGTCCCCACCAGTATTGTACCCAGTGTTATACAGCGACAGACCCATCCCCACCAGTACTGTACCCCAGTGTTATACAGTGACAGACCCGTCCCCACCAGTACTGTACCCCAGTGTTATACAGTGACAGACCCGTCCCCACCAGTACTGTATCCCAGTGTTATACAGTGACAGACCCATCCCCACCAGTACTGTACCCCAGTGTTATACAGTGACAGACCCATCCCCACAGGTACTGTACCCCAGTGTTATACAGTGACAGACCCATCCCCACAGGTACTGTACCCAGTGTTATACAGTGACAGACCCGTCCCCACGAGTACAGTACCCCAGTGTTATACAGTGACAGACCCGTCCCCACCAGTACTGTACCCCAGTGTTATACAGTGACAGACCCATCCCAACCAGTACTGTACCCCAGTGTTATACAGTGACAGACCTGTCCCCACCAGTACTGTACCCCAGTGTTATACAGTGACAGACCCGTCCCCACCAGTACTGTACCCCAGTGTTATACAGCGACAGACCCGTCCCCACCAGTACTATACCCCAGTGTTATACAGTGACAGACCAGTCCCCACCAGTACTGTACCCCAGTGTTATACAGTAACAGACCCATTCCCACCAGTACTGTACCCCAGTGTTATACAGTGACAGACCCATCCCACCAGTACTGTACCTCAGTGTTATACAGCGACAGACCCATCCCCACCAGTACTGTACCCCAGTGTTATACATTGACAGACCCATCCCCATCAAGTACTGTACCCCAGTGTTGTACAGTGACAGACCAGTCCCCACCAGTACTGTACCCCAGTGTTATACAGTGACAGACCCATCCCACCAGTACAGTACCCCAGTGTTATACAGTGACAGACCCGTCTCCACCAGTACTGTACCCCAGTGTTATACAGTGACAGACCCATCCCCATCAGTACTGTACCCCAGTGTTATACAGTGACAGACCCGTCCCCATCAGTACTGTACCCTAGTGTTATACAGTGACAGACCCATCCCCACCAGTACTGTACCCCATTGTTATAAAGTGACAGACCCGTCCCCACCATTACTGTACCCCAGTGTTATACAGTGACAGACCCATCCCCACCAGTACTGTACCCCAGTGTTATACAGTGACAGACCCAACCCCACCAGTACTGTACCCCAGTGTTCTAGTGACAGACCCGTCCCCACTAGTACTGTACTCCAGTGTTATTGTGACTGACCTGTCCCCACCAGTACTGTACCCCAGTGTTATACAGTGACAGACAGTGACAGACCCGTCTCCACCAGTACTGTACCCCAGTGTTATACAGTGACAGACCCGTCTCCACCAGTACTGCACCCCAGTGTTATACAGTGACAGACCCGTCCCCACCAGTACTGTACCCCAGTGTTATACAGAGATAACCCATCCCCACCAGTACTGTACCCCAGGGTTATACAGTGACAGACCCATCCCCACCAGTACTGTACCCCAGGGTTATACAGTGACAGACCCATCCCCACTGGTACTGTACCCCAGTGTTATACAGTGACAGACCCGTCCCCACCAGTACTGTACCCCAGGGTTATACAGTGACAGACCCGTCCCCATCAGTACTGTACCCCAGTGTTATACAGAGACAGACCCATCCCCACCAGTACTGTACCCCAGTGTTACACAGCGACAGACCCGTCCCCACCAGTACTGTACCCCAGTGTTATACAGTGACAGACCCATCCCCACCAGTACTGTACCCCAGTGTTATACAGCGACAGACCCGTCCCCACCAGTACCGTACCCCAGTGTTATACAGAGACAGACCCATCCCCACCAGTACTGTACCCCAGTGTTATACAGTGACAGACCCGTCCCCACCAGTACTGTACCCCAGTATTATACAGCGACAGACCCGTCCCTACCGGTACCGTACCCCAGTGTTATACAGAGACAGACCCATCCCCACCAGTACTGTACCCCAGTGTTATACAGTGACAGACACGTCCCCACAAGTAGAAATTCAAGAATAGTTAGAATGAATACGTGGCTTGAGAGATGGTGCAGGAGGGAGAGGTTCAGATGTTTGGGACATTGGAACCGGTTCTGGGGGGCGGTGGGACGATTACAAATCAGATGGGGTCTACACCTGGGCAGGACTGGAACCAATGTCCTAGGGGGTGCTTTTGCTAACACTGTTGGGGAGGTTTTAAACTAATGTGGCAGGGGGATGGGAACCAGATTAGGATGTTAGAGGTCAGTAAAGAGGCAGCAACTAAAGCCAGTAAGGTACGAGACAATAAACTCAATGTGACTAAGGGGAAGAGTAGACAGGGAAGAGATGATGAACGCAAAGGGACAGGTCTTCTGAGGTGCATTTGTTTTAATGCGAGAAGTGTAGCAGGTAAGGCAGATGATCTTCGGGCCTGGATTAGTACCTAGGAATATGATGTTATTGGTATTACTGAGACTTGGTTGAGGGAAGGGCAGGACTGGCAACTAAATATTCCAGGATATTGACGTTTCAGGAGGGATAGAGAGGGAGGTAGAAGGGGTGGAGGAGTTGCATTACTGGTCAGAGATGATATCACAGCTGTGATTAAGGAGGGCACGATGGAGGATTCGAGCACTGAGGCAATATGGGTAGAGCTAAGAAATAGGAAGGGTGCAGGAACATTGTTGGGACTTTACTACAGGCCTCCAGAAGCGAGCGTGAAGTAGAGGTACAAATATGTAGACAGATTATAGAAAAATGTAGGAGCAATAGGGTGGTCGTGATGGGAGATTTTAACCTCCCCAACATTGAATGGGACTCATGTAGTGTTGGAGGTGTAGATGGAGCAGAATTTGTAAGGAGCATCCAGGAGAGTTTTTTAGAGCAGTATGTAAATAGTCCAACTCGGGAAGGGGCCATACTGGACCTGGTATTGGGGAATGATCCCGGCCAGGTGGTTGAAGTTTCAGTCGGTGATTACTTTGGGAATAGCGATCACAATTCCGTAAGTTTTAGAATACTCATGGACAAAGACGACAGTGGTCCTAAAGGAAGAGTGCTAAATTGGGGAAAGGCCAAGTATAACAAAATTCGGCAGGAGCTAGGGAATATGGATTGGGAGCGGCTGTTTAAGGGTAAATCCACATTTGAAATGTGGGAGTCTTTTAAGGAAAGGTTGATTAGAGTGCAGGACAGACATGTTCCTGTGAAAATGAGGGATAGAAATGGCAAGATTAGGGAACCATGGATGACGGGTGGAATTGTGAGACTAGCTAAGATGAAAAAGGAAGCATACGTAAGATCTAGGCGACTGAAAACTGATGAAGCTTTGGAGGAATATCGGGAAAGTAGGACAAATCTCAAACGCGCAATAAAGAGGGCTAAAAGGGGTCATGAAATATCTTTGGCGAACAGGGTTAAGGAAAATCCCAAAGCCTTTGATTCTTATATAAAGAGCAAGAGGGTAACTAGAGAAAAGATTGGCCCACTCAAAGACAAAAGAGGGAATTTATGCGTGGAGTCAGAGGAAATGGGTGAGATTCTTAATGAGTACTTTGCATTGGTATTCACAAAGGAGAGGGACATGACGGATGTTGAGGTTAGGGATGGATGTTTAAACACTCTAGGTCAAGTTGATATAAGGAAGGGGGAAGTTTTGGGTATTCTAAAAGGCATTAAGGTGGACAAGTCCCCAGGACCGGATGGTATCTATCCCAGGTTGATTGAGGGAAGCGAGGGTTGAAATAGCTGGGGTCTTAACAGATATCTTTGCAGCATCCTTGAGCACGGGTGAGGTCCCGGAGGACTGGAGAATTGCTAATGTTGTCCCTTTGTTTAAGAAGGATGGCAGGGATAATCCAGGGAATTATAGACCTGTGAGCTTGACGTCAGTTGTAGGCAAACTGTTGGAGAAGATACTGAGTGATAGGATCTATTCACATTTGGAAGAAAATAGACTTATCAGTGATAGACAGCATGGTTTTGTGCAGGGAAGGTCATGTCTTACAAACCTAATAGAATTCTTTGAGGAAGTGACAAAGTTAATTGATGAGGGAAGGGCTGTAGATGTCATATACATGGACTTCAGTAAAGCGTTTGCTAAAGTTTCCCATGGCAGGTTGATGGAAAAAGTGAAGTCGCATGGGGTTCAGGGTGTACTGGCTGGATGGATAAAGAACTGGCTGGGCAACAGGAGACAGAGAGTAGTGGTGGAAGGGAGAGTCTCAAAATGGAGAAAGGTGACTAGTGGTGTTCCACAGGGATCCATGCTCGGATCACTGATGTTTGTGATATACATAAATGATCTGGAGGAAGGTATAGGTGGTCTGATTAGCAAGTTTGCAGATTGATGGAGTTGCAGGTAAGACAGTATTTTATTATTTTTATTTTAGAGTACCCAATTATTTTTTTCCAATTAAGGGGCAATTTAGCGTGGCCAATCCACCTAGCTGCCACATTTTTTTGGTTGTGGGGGCGAAACCCACGTAAACACGGGAAGAATGTGCAAACTCCACACGGACAGTGACCCAGAGCCGGGATCGAACCTGGAACCTCGGCACCGTGAGGCAGCAGTGCTAACCACTGCGCCACCGTGCTGCCCTGAGGTAAGACAGTATTAAACTAGAAATAAAGTATAGAATTGCAGAAAGACGGCTCAGAAGATTGGAAAGAATATAAAAAATACAAAGAATGACAAAATGATTAATGAGAAGGCACAAATTAGAGTACGGGGGAATAGAAATACATAAACAGACAGGGAGTTTCTGTTGATATTTAAAATGAGAGAAGAGTTAACAAATTGAGTTTTGATCCGATAGAAAGGGAGTCTGGGGAACCAATAATGGAGAATATGGAGCTGGCCAATGAATTGAACAGCTCTGAAGGAAATCTGGAAATGGGAGGGACTGAGGAAGGGAGGAAATTTACAATCACCAGGGAAGTGGCACTGAGTAAATTGTTAAGCTGCGGGCTGAGAAATCTCCCGGTGCTGATGGACTTCACCATAGGATTTTGAAAGAAGTGGCGAGATAGTTGATGCATTGATTTAAATTTTCCAAAATTCCTTCGATTCAGGGAAGGTTCTATTAATTTGGAAAATAGCAAATGTAACTTCATTATTCAGAAAGGGAGGGAGACAGAAAGTAGGAAACTGTTGGCCAGTTCGTCAAAAACTGTCACAGTGAAAATGTTAGAAGCTGTTATTAAAGATGCTATAGCAGGACACTTACAAAGAGTCAAAGAAACATCCAAGGCCATCACAGAATCCCTACAGTGCAGAAGGAGGCTATTTGGCAATTTAGCATGGCCAATCCACCTAACCTGCACATCCGGAGGAAACCCACGCAGACACAGGGAAAACGTGCAGACTCCACACAGACGGTCACCCGAGATTGGAATCAAACCGGGTCCCTGGTGCTGTGAGGCAGCAGTGCTAACCACTGTGCTACCTCGCAGAGTCAACATGGTTTTGCGAAAAGGAAATCATGTTTAATCAATTTATTGGACTTCTTTGAAGGAATCACATGATGTGGATAAAGGGGAACTTAGATTTCTAGAAGGTATTTGATAAGGTGCCACTTCAAAGGTTATTTCAGGCTCGAAGGGCCAGATGGCCTACCCCTGCTCCTAGTTATTCTGTAAATAAAGGATCACGGTGTGGAGGATAACATATTGGCAGGATTGAAGATTGGCGAATAACAGCAAACAGAGTCGGCACAAATGGGTCTTCTCCTGGTTTGCAGGATATAGAAGATTATAGAACAGTACAGCACAGAACAGGCCCTTCGGCCCTCGATGTTGTGCTGAGCAATGATCACCCTACTCAAACCCACGTATCCACCCTATACCCGTAACCCAACAACCCCCCCCCCTTAACCTTACTTTTTTTAGGACACTACGGGCAATTTAGCATGGCCAATCCACCTAACCCGCACATCTTTGGACTGTGGGAGGAAACCGGAGCACCCGGAGGAAACCCACGCAGACACGGGGAGGACGTGCAGACTCCGCACAGAGTGACCCAGCCGGGAATCGAACCTGGGACCCTGGAGCTGTGAAGCATTTATGCTAACCACCATGCTACCGTGCTGCCCCGATATGTTGAGTGGAGTACTACAGGGATCAGAGCTGGGGCCTCAACTATTTCAAATTTATATCAATGACTTGGATGAAGGGACTGAAGATCTGGTTGTGAAATTTGCTGGTGACACAAAGATAGGTAGGAAAGTAAGTTGTGAAGAGGACATAAGGAGTCGACAGAAGGACATGGATAGGTTCCGTGAGTGGGTAAAAGTCACTGAAAGTCAATGGAGTACAATGTGGGTAAATGTGAAATTGTCCCTTTTGGCAGGAAGAATAAAAAAAGATGATATAAATGGTGAGAGATTGCAGAGCTCTGAGACGCAGTTTGTGTCGCGTCCAACAAGAACGGATGCACTGCTTGACCTGGTTCTGAAAAACGAGGTGGGCCAAGCAGATCGAATCTCAGTGGGGGAAATGAAAATCGCTTATTGTCACAAGTAGGCTTCAATGAAGTTACTGTGAAAAGCCCTTAGTCACCACATTCTGGCACCTGTTCGGGGAGGCTGGTACGGGAATTGAACTGTGCTGCTGGCCTGCCTTGGTCTGCTTTAAAAGTCAGCCATTTAGCCCTGTGCTAAACCAGCTCGTTCATTTAGGAGACAGTGATCATTGGGGCAGCACGGCAGCACAGTGGTTAGCACTGTTGCTTCACTGCAGTGGAGCCAGTGGTGCAGGAGGCGAAAGAGGCCCGTGTTCTGGCCTTTGCATCCCTAGTAGCCTGGCGGAGGATCTTGCTTCAGTGGAAGGATGCGAGGCCCCCAAGCGTGGAGACCTGGATCAATGATATGGCGGGGTTCATTAAATTGGAGAGGGTGAAATTTGCCATGAGGGGATCAGTACAGGGGTTCTTTAGGCGGTGGCAGCCTTTCCTAGACTTCCTGGCAGAACTGTAGGATAATAGGCCGCCAGCAGCAGCAACCCGGGGGTGGGTATGGGGGGGGGGGGTTGTTTCGGCGGAAGGGAGAAATGTGTATGTGTTTATTGAATATGCCGGGTGTTTATCTATTTCTTCTTTGTGTAGTTACGGGGGGGGGGGGTTTGGTTTTGGGTGTTAGTGTGTTTTTCTTGTTGATGTTGGTAATATTGTTTTCTTGTTGTTATTTTCTGTGTTTGATATGTTTACGAAAATCTCAATAAAAATTATTTAAACAAAAAAAGCACTGTTGCTTCACAGCTCCAGGGTCCCAGGTTTGATTCCCGGCTGGGTCACTGCACGGAGTTTGCACGTTCTCCCCGTGTGTGTGTGGGTTTCCTCTGGGTGCTCCGGTTTCCTCCCACAGTCCAAAGATGTGCAGGTTAGGTGGATTGGCCAGTGCAGACCTGATAGGCCGAATTGCCTCCTTCAGCACTATAAATTCTATAATTGTTTTGTAAGGTTTAAGATGATGGTAGAAAAGGAAAACAGACAATCCAGAGTACAAATAATTAACTGGGAGAAAGTCGACTTCAATGGGAAAGGAAGGGAGCCGGGCTGGTTACACTGGACACAGTACAGGTATATTCCCTTGAAAAAGATAGGAGGGAAAACAAATCCAGAGATTCCTGGATGAAAAAGGAGACAGAAATTAAGATTATGAAGAAAGAGTATGCTTCGGCAGGTGTCAGCTGGAAGATATAGTTGAGAACCAAGACGAATACAGAAGGTTCAGAGGGATTCGGGAAATGTCAGTCAACGTAAAAGGGAATCCCAAAGTCTTCTATAGGCAAATCGACAGTAAAAGGGTGACAAATGGAGTAGCAGGGCCGATGAGGGGGCTGAGGGAATTCACACATGGAGGCTGGGAGCACAGCAGAGAGATTAAATTAATACTGTGAATGAGTCAGATGCTGCACAGGACATGGAGACAGACAAGATAACTGTGTCCCTCCAAGGGTTCAAAGTTGCTAAGGACGAAGTGTTGAATGGGCATGTCGGTACTGAAAGTTGACAAGGTGCCTGGGCAGGATGAGATGCATCCAAGGATATTGAAGGAAGTGAGAATGGAAATTTATGGCACACTGACCATAATCTTTCAGTCGTTCCTTATTCCAGAAAGGTTTAGGAATAGCCCCAGAAATTACAGAGCAGTCAGTTTAACATCAGCGGTGGGCAAGCTTCTGGAAACAATTATTCGGGATAGAATTAAGAAACATGTGGAAAACTGTGGGTTGATTAGGAAGAGGCAACAAGGATTTCTAAAGGAGAAACAGTGTTTAACTAACTTGCCGGAGTTTTTTGAGGAGATGTAAGTAACATAGAACATAGAACATAGAACAGTACAGCACAGAACAGGCCCTTCGGCCCTCGATGTTGTGCCGAGCAATGATCACCCTACTTAAACCCACATACCCGTAACCCAACAATCCCCCCATTAACCTTACACTATGGGCAATTTAGCATGGCCAATCCACCTAACCCGCACATCTTTGGACTGTGGGAGGAAACCGGAGCACCCGGAGGAAACCCACGCACACACAGGGAGGACGTGCAGACTCCACACAGACAGTGACCCAGCCGGGAATCGAACCTGGGACCCTGGAGCTGTGAAGCATTGATGCTAACCACCATGCTACCGTGAGGCCCCATCTTTTAAAGGTGTGTCCTTTGCGTCCCTAGTAGCCTGGCGGAGGATCTTGCTTCAGTGGAAGGATGCGAGGCCCCCAAGCGTGGAGACCTGGATCAATGATATGGCGGGGTTCATTAAATTGGAGAGGGTGAAATTTGCCATGAGGGGATCAGTACAGGGGTTCTTTAGGCGGTGGCAGCCTTTCCTAGACTTCCTGGCAGAACTGTAGGATAATAGGCCGCCAGCAGCAGCAACCCGGGGGTGGGTATGGGGGGGGGGGGGGGGGGGGGGCCCAAGCGCATCCTTCCACTGAAGCAAGATCCTCCGCCAGGCTACTAGGGACGCAAAGGACACACCTTTAAAAGATGGGGCCTCACGGTAGCATGGTGGTTAGCATCAATGCTTCACAGCTCCAGGGTCCCAGGTTCGATTCCCGGCTGGGTCACTGTCTGTGTGGAGTCTGCACGTCCTCCCTGTGTGTGCGTGGGTTTCCTCCGGGTGCTCCGGTTTCCTCCCACAGTCCAAAGATGTGCGGGTTAGGTGGATTGGCCATGCTAAATTGCCCGGACCTCTTTTAAATCCTCGTGCCCCTTTTAATTACTGTCTTGCTGGCTGCTGCAACATTGCAGATTTTGGGTTTAAACAACAGATTTGACCCCCCCCCCCCTCCCAACACTGCATGCTACTAGTCCAAAGATGTGCAGGTTAGGTGGATTGGCCATGCTAAATTGCCCTTAGTGTCGGTTGAGTGGGGGTTGAGTGGGGTTGAGTGGGGTTGCTGGGTTATGGGGATAGGGTGGAGGTGTGGGCTTGGGTAGAGTGCTCTTTCAAAGAGGCAGTGCAGACTCGATGGGCCGAATGGCCTCCTTCTGCACTGCAAACTCTATGATCTATTTGAACTGGGGATTCCTCTCCATCCAGTGTGCTATGTGGCAGGGTCTCGTGATGCCATTTTGATGAACTTGGCTAGCAGCCAATCAGCTCTTTTGAAATCCAGGTCTTTGTCCGGTTCTCCAGAAAGTTCTACAAAGAAAGGCAGGCTAGCTTTGAGACAGAGCTGATGAAGGCCTCGCGCTCTCTCTCCCTGAAGGGGGTAAGATCTGTCTCAAACCCAAACGTTGGCGGCTCTGTTTTCTCCCCAGCCGAGCTTTCACCTCATTGAGGCTGAGGGTTAATCTGGCTGAGACCAGTCAGGATTGAATCGACCCCAGTGGAGAAAGTCAAGTCCTGGAGTGAATCCTGTACAACATTGTTACTCACTCACATGTACCACCCTTCCCTCTTTGTGTCTATTCCTTCTCTTCTAACCAGCTTTTTCAAACAACTTGTTACCTTCCACATCCTTACCCTTCTCAAAGGATCTCCTGTGAGGATCGTTCTTCCTCAATCCCTTACCTGTGTCCATTTGTCCAGATTGGCTGGGCTGGAACGGGAGGTACTTGAAGAGTCGGATGTCAGGAAATGGGAGGAATCCAGCAAACAGAGGCATCACTTCCAGACGGACTTTGTGAGTGGCACGAGCAGCAAGTGGCATGGAAATAACCCCGGAACTCTTCCCACACACTGCCCAGTTACTGCTGTTATCAACAACTGAAAAGCAAAATCAAACCATTTTCAAACTCTACACAGCTGAATAGATTAACTGACGGACAAAAGCAAATTACTGCGGATGCTGGAACCAGAAACAAAAGGGAAATTGCTGGAAAATCCCTGCAAGTCTGGCAGCATCTGTCGGGAGAGAAAAGAGCTAACGTTTCGATTCCCATGACTCTTTGTCAACGCCTTTGTCAAAGCTTTGACAAAGAGTCATCGGACTCGAAACTTTAGCTCTTTTCTCTCCCTACAGATGCTGCCAGACTTGCTGAGATTTCCAGCATTTTCCCTTTCGTGAATAGATTACCTGCAGGACTCAGGAAGCAGGTCACACACATTCTTCAATCAAATCATTTTAAACATATTTCTACTGTGTACACTATAGCATCAGGTGTCAGGGACTGTTTCACTTCATTTGTAATGTCAACATCAACTAGATCCAGAGTAAAGCTCCCTCTACACTGTCCCCATCAAACACTCCCAGGACAGGTACAGCACGGGGTTAGATACAGAGTAAAGCTCCCTATACACTGTCCCCATCAAACACTCCCAGGACAGGTACAACACGGGGTTAGATACAGAGTAAAGCTCCCTCTACACTGTCCCCATCAAACACTCCCAGGACAGGTACAGCACGGGGTTAGATACAGAGTAAAGCTCCCTCTACACTGTCCCCATCAAACACTCCCAGGACAGGTACAGCACGGGGTTAGATACAGAGTAAAGCTCCCTCTACACTGTCCCCATCAAACACTCCCAGGACAGGTACAGCACGGGGTTAGATACAGAGTAAAGCTCCCTCTGCACTGTCCCCATCAAACACTCCCAGGACAGGTACAGCACTGGGTGAGATACAGAGTAAAGCTCCCTCTACACTGTCCCCATCAAACACTCCCAGGACAGGTACAGCACGGGGTTAGATACAGAGTAAAGCTCCCTCTGCACTGTCCCCATCAAACACTCCCAGGACAGGTACAGCACGGGGTTAGATACAGAATCAAGTTTTTCTGGAAGCATCAGGGTTGATGGTGAGAGTGACTAAGGAAAAGGAAGCGATTTAGAATCTGAGAAATTAAGATACAAGATCAGGAAGAGATGATATCCTGATTTCAGGTTGTAATGGGTGACCTCATTGCGCAAATGTATCTCAATTCCTTTATAAATATATATCAATCTCCACCTTAGGGCAGCACGGTGGCCTAGTGGTTAGCACAACCGCCTCACGGCGCTGAGGTCCCAGGTTCGATCCCGGCTCTGGGTCACTGTCCGTGTGGAGTTTGCACATTCTCCCCGTGTCTGCGTGGGTTTCGCCCCCACAACCCAAAAATGTGCAGAGTAGGTGGATTGGCCACGCTAAATTGCCCCTTAATTGGAAAAAATAATTCGGTAATCTAAATTTAAAAAAAAAAAATCTCCACCTTGAGCATTCTCAAAAAAGTACCACCCAGTGCCCTGTGGGCAGGGTATTCCCACCCACCGCCCTCTGGGCAGGGTATTCCAACCCAGTGCCCTCTGGGCAGGGTATTCCAACCCAGTGCCCTCTGGGCAGGGTATTCCAACCCAGCGCCCTGTGGGCAGGGTATTCCCACCCACCGCCCTCTGGGCAGGGTATTCCAACCCACCGCCCTGTGGGCAGGGTATTCCCACCCACCGCCCTGTGGGCAGGGTATTCCCACCCACCGCCCTGTGGGCAGGGTATTCCCACCCACCGCCCTGTGGGCAGGGTATTCCAACCCAGCGCCCTGTGGGCAGGGTATTCCAACCCAGCGCCCTGTGGGCAGGGTATTCCAAAGATCCCTAACTCTCTAATTGAAGACATTACTCCTAACCTTAGTCCTAAATGATCAACCAACCCGTGTCCTCAGTCCCTCCCCATTCCGGAATGTCCAGCCAGCCATCCCCCTTTCTATCCGATCACTTCCTATTCTTTAAACACCAGTAAATCTAGGCCCAATCCTCCCTGTGACAAATGAGAGGTTTTATGTGGACTAATGAGGCACTGAGACTGGGCCGGTCCATAGGCAGACACTGGCACAAGCAGCCATGAAGTTTAAAACACTGAAGCATATTGGTTAAAATGGAGTGGACACACCGTACCTTCATACATCAACTTTGTGGTACAATACCCATCACAATCCACTAAAGCTTCATCCTTATCCACCTCTGTCAGCTCAGAGAGACGAACAATCGATACTTCCAAGTTACACAGAGTTCCTGTTTTACACATCTCGGCTCCGAATGGAGGGAATATTTCAGCTTTAACATCGTACAATGTCTGAAAAGAGACAACAGTTACTGTGTTACCGGCGACACTGTTATTGCACTGTACAGTGCCCGGGGACGCGGTCACTGCACTGTACAGTGCCCGGGGACAGGCTTACTGCACTGTACAGTGCCCGGGGAGACGGTCACTGCACTGTACAGTGTCCGGGAGATGGTTACTGCACTGTACAGTGTCCGGGGACATGGTTACTGCACTGTACAGTGCCCGGGGACGCGGTCACTGCACTGTACAGTGTCCGGGAGATGGTTACTGCACTGTACAGTGTCCGGGGACATGGTTACTGCACTGTACAGTGCCCGGGGACATGGTTACTGCACTGTACAGTGTCCGGGGACAGGCTTACTGCACTGTACAGTGTCCGGGGAGACGGTTACTGCACTGTACAGTGCCCGGGGACACGGTTACTGCATTGTACAGTGCCCGGGGACACGGTTACTGCACTGTACAGTGCCCGGGGACACGGTTACTGCACTGTACAGTGCCCGGGGACACGGTTACTGCACTGTACAGTGCCCGGGGACACGGTTACTGCACTGTACAGTGCCCGGGGACACAGTTACTGCACTGTACAGTGCCCGGGGACACGGTTACTGCACTGTACAGTGCCCGGGGACACGGTTACTGCACTGTACAGTGCCCGGGGACACGGTTACTGCACTGTACAGTGCCCGGGGACACGGTTACTGCACTGTACAGTGCCCGGGGAGACGGTTACTGCACTGTACAGTGTCCGGGGAGACGGTTACTGCACTGTACAGTGTGCGGTGACACAGTTCCTGCACTGTACAGTGTGCGGTGACACAGTTCCTGCACTGTACAGTGTCTGTACTGCCAGCAAAGTGTCACGGGAGCGGCAAGTGCATTACAAATATACATTGTTCGCAAAGAGTGAGCCAGTGTAATTTGGAAAAAGGGAACCGTCAAACGCAAAGAAAAACATTGGGAAAATCCAAAAAATTGTCAAGGACTCAAAGGAGGTCGGCTTTGCCAGTAAACACATAAGGGAACGTTCATGGTGATCTGTACTGATTCTCAACACACACTGGGGTTAATTCCTTACAGTCGGTGCTGGCTGAAGACCCGGATTTGTGAATTGCTACAACTTACACAGAAATTGTCGAGTTTGAGCTCGTAGGTAAACGGTTTCATCAATCCAAGTTCTTGGCCTGTAAGTGGTGTGAAGGACACACTGAATTGGCAGTGCAGCGAGGCCCCTGGCTCCTGGATCCACTTGAACTCCCACAGGAAGAAGGTGGCTTGCTTGCTGTACATGCACTAACACAGTAAAACAGAGCATATATAGATCACATTAAACATGCTGTCACTGACTGTGTGGAGTCTGCACATTCTGCCCGTATCTGCGTGTGCTCCGGTTTCCTCCCACAGTCCAAAGATGTGCGTGTTTGGTGGGGTTAGGGGGATAGAGTGGTCGAATGGACCCAGGTAAGGTGCTCTTTCAGAACTTCGGTGCAGACCCAATGGGCTCCTCATGCGCTATTGGGAATGTATGGATTGCCAATGTTAATCACTCCCCACCTACTGCCCATCAGTATTAATCTGGGATAATAGAGCGGAATGCAGATAATCCCCCTGACCCAGAATATTGAGGTAGTGAGGGGGACGAGAAAGCAAGAGGCACTGACTAGCTCGAATTTCAAATATTGAGATACAGGAGCTGCAGTCGGCCAGATTATCTTCCAATCTGCTAACCCTTCAGAATGATTGTGTGGCTGAACCTCGTAACTCCACGTTGTGTCCTGTCCCCACATCCTACCACTGCCCAAGTCCAACAATCTCGGAATCTCGGTCTTGAACATATTCAACAATTGGAACCTCTCCCCGTTTCCCTCCGGAACCTCTCCCCGTTTCCCTCCGGAATCTCTCCCCGTTCCGCTCCGGAATCTCTCCCCGTTTCCCTCCGGAACCTCTCCTCGTTCCGCTCCGGAACCTCTCCTCGTTCCGCTCCGGAACCTCTCCCCGTTCCGCTCCGGAACCTCTCCTCGTTCCGCTCCGGAACCCCTCCCCGTTTCCCTCCGGAACCTCTCCCCGTTCCGCTCCGGAACCTCTCACCGTTCCGCTCCGGAACCTCTCCTCGTTCCGCTCCGGAACCTCTCCTCGTTCCGCTCCGGAACCTCTCCCCGTTTCCCTCCGGAACCTCTCCCCGTTTCCCTCCTGAACGACCCACCCTTATTCTGAGGTTCTGACCTGTCACCTGTGGTCCAGAGTTTGCAGCCAATGGAAGAAGCCGCTCAGCATCAACCTTCTCATCATCTCTCCATGATTGGCCCATTCTCCGCAATGGGAACTATGATTGGCCCATTCTCCCCAATGGGAACAATGATTGGCCCATTCTCCGCAATGGGAACAATGATTGGCCCATTCTCCCCAATGGGAACAATGATTGGCCCATTCTCCCCAATGGGAACAATGATTGGCCCATTCTCCCCAATGGGAACTATGATTGGCCCATTCTCCGCAATGGGAACAATGATTGGCCCATTCTCCGCAATGGGAACAATGATTGGCCCATTCTCCCCAATGGGAACAATGATTGGCCCATTCTCCCCAATGGGAACAATGATTGGCCCATTCTCCCCAATGGGAACAATGATTGGCCCATTCTCCGCAATGGGAACAATGATTGGCCCATTCTCCCCAATGGGAACAATGATTGGCCCATTCTCCCCAATGGGAACAATGATTGGCCCATTCTCCCCAATGGGAACTCTGATTGGCCCATTCTCCCCAATGGGAACAATGATTGGCCCATTCTCCGCAATGGGAACAATGATTGGCCCATTCTCCCCAATGGGAACAATGATTGGCCCATTCTCCCCAATGGGAACTATGATTGGCTCATTCTCCCTAATGGGAACTATGATTGGCCCATTCTCCCCAATGGGAACTATGATTGGCCCATTCTCCCCAATGGGAACTATATTTGGCCCATTCTCCCCAATGGGAACTACGATTGGCCCATTCTCCCCAATGGGAACTATGATTGGCTCATTCTCTCCAATGGGAATTATGATTGGCCCATTCTCCCCAATGGGAACTATGATTGGCCCATTCTCCCCAAATGGGAACTATATTTGGCCCATTCTCCCCAATGGGAACTATATTTGGCCCATTCTCCCCAATGGGAATTATGATTGGCCCATTCTCCCCAATGGGAACTATGATTGGCCCATTCTCCCCAATGGGAACAATGATTGGCCCATTCTCCCCATGGGAATTATGCCAAAGATAGTGAAAGTCAAAACTTTTATATCTATTGTCCAGGAATGGGATAAACTGATGATTCAGATAGATGGTGCTATCGTGGGAGGGGAAGGGTTGGGAGGGGAAGGGTTGGGAGGGGAAGGGGGAGAGGGAGGGGGAGGGGAAGGGGCAGGGAGGGGGAGGGGAAGGGGCAGGGAGGGGGAGGGAAAGAGGGAAATGTTGTGAAACAGCCAATAAGAAGCTTACCTGCTGTTTGAGGGAATTCATCGAGACAAAGTCCAGCTCTGAGCTTTTGGTAACTTCCACCAACTGGGGGTCAAACAACTGGAAGCCAATATGTGACAGGTTGTACGCACACACCTGCAGATACTTCCTACACAGCAGAGAGAGGTAGAGACACTCAATAATCAGCACAGATCCAGGGGAACAGATCATCAAACATTCAGTATAACCAGTAATATTTAACAGACTGAAACTGTGTCATTCCAATTCACATGACACACTTTCACACTCAGAGAGAGAGAGGAGGCAGCACAGTGAAGATTCACTGGATTGGTCGCTGTGAAAAGAGGCTGAGTAAGTTGGGTTTATATCCTCTGATTTCATAAGAACGTAACTAGGAGCAGGATTCGGCAATTCAGTCCCTCGATCAGCTCTGCCATTCAATACCATCATGATTGATCTCCTCTCGGCCTCAACTCCACTTTCCCACCCGTTCTCCAGAACCCTTCAACCCCATTACCAATCAAAAATCTGTCTGACTCCTCCTTAAATTTACTCACTGTCCCAGCATCCACTACATTCTGGGGTAGCGAATTCCACAGATTCACAACCCTTTGAGAAGTAATTTCTCCTCATCTCGGTTTTAAATCTGCTGCCCTTTATCCTAAAACTAGGACCTCCAGTTCCAGATTGCCCACAAGAGGAAGCATCCGCTCTAAGTCTACTTTGTCAATACCTGTCAGACACAGACATAGAATTTACAGTGCACAAGGAGGCCATTTGGCCCATTGAGTCCGTACAGAATTTACAGTGCAGGAGGAGGCCATTTGGCCCATTGAGTCCGCATTGGAAAGACCAACCCACCTGAGCCCACACCTCCACCCCATTCTCACAACCCAGTAACCCCACCTAACCATTTTAAAAAATATATATTTTTTCTCCTCCTTTTTCATATTTTCTCCCAAATTTACACCCAACAATAAACAATAATCAGTAACAAATATAATGTCAATCCCCATATCAATAACAACGATCCCACCCTCCCACCAAACCCCAAACATTGGCCCGCATGTTAACATAAACAAATGACCAAAAGGAATCAGGAATCACCCATAGTCACCATTAACACACAGTTCCCCCCCCCCCCCCCCCCACCAACGCTCCCACCCCCCAACCCCCAAGTGATCCAATTCTCGAAAGTGCATAATGAATAACGCCCATGAATTGTAGAACCCCTCCATCCTTCCCCTCAGTTCAAATTTCACCTTTTCAGGCATTAAGAATTCCAGCAGGTCCCCCACCACGCCAGGGCACAGGGTGGAGAGGTTCATCTCCACCCCAACAGGATCCGCCTTCGGGCGATCAACGAGGCGAAGGCTACAACATCTGCCTCCGCACCCGTTTCCAACCCTGGCTAGTCCGACACCCCGAATATGGCCTCCCGGGAACCTAAAACCTCCTTCCAGTCTTCCAGTAATCCTCCAGCTTTGGACAGGACCAAATCATATGAACGTGGTTTGCCTGCCCCCCCCCCCCCCCCCCCCCCGCAATGCTCACACACATCGTCTACCCCGTCAAAGAGCCGACTCATCCTCGCCCATGTGAGGTGGCCTCTATACACCACCTTCAGCTGTATCAGCCCCAATCTCGCACACGAGGTGGGGGAATTCACTCTCCATAACACCTCACACCAGAACCCCTCCTCCATACCCTCTCCCAACTCTTCCTCCCACTTTGCCTTGATCCCTTTTAGCGGTGCCTTCTCCTCCTCCAAAATAGCCCGTAAGCCGCTGACACTACCCCCTTCTCCAGTCCCCCTGGCGTCAGCACCTCCTCCAGCAATGTGGAACCCGGCTCTACCGGGAAGCTCTGTACCTCCTTTCTGGCAAAGTCTCGAACCTGCAAGTATCTAAATATTTCTCCCTGCTCCAGTCCATACTTCGCTTCCAGCTCCTTCAATCCGCAAAACGACCCCCAAGAAACAAATCTTTTAGTTACCCAATTCCTTTCTCCTCCCACCTAGAAAAATTTCCATCCCACGTCCCTGGCTCAAATCTATGGTTCCCCCGAATCGGCATTTCACTTGACCCTGCCCCCAACCCGAAATGTTGGCAAAACTGCCTCCAAATTCTCCCAGATTCACCTGAGGAAGGAGCTGCGCTCCGAAAGCTCGTGTTTGAATCAAACCTGTTGGACTTTAACCTGGTGTTGTAAGACTTCTTACTGTCCAAATTCTCAACAAAGCTATTACTACCGGACTCCCAGAGTATCATCCCGGGGCAGTCAGGAACGGCCCTATCGCTAGCGCCTTCAAGCCAGACCCGCCACCCAAACTTCACGGAACCATTTTGAACACTATCAGCAATTTAGCCTGGCCAATCCACCTAACCTGCACATATTTGGACTGTGGGAGGAAACCGGAGCCCCCGGAGCAAACCCACGCAGACACGGGGAGGAGGTGCAGACTCCGCACAGACAGTGACCCAAGCCGGGAATCGAACCCGGGACCCTGGCGCTGTGAAGTAACTGTGCTATCCACTGCGCTACCGAACTGCCCTTTTATACATCAATTAGATCTCCTTTCATCCTTCTAAACTCTTGAGAGTATCGTCCTAAACTGCTCAATCTCTCTTCAAACGACAAACCCCTCATCTCTGGAATCAATCTAGTGAACCTCCTCTGAACTGCCTCGAATGCCACTACATCTTTCCTCAAATAAGGGGATTAATACTGTGCCCAATACTCCGGGTGGGGTCTCATCAATACTCCAGGGGCCGTGTCACCAATACTCCGGGTGGGGTCTCACCAATACTCCGGGGGCCGTCTCACCAATACTCCGGGTGGGGTCTCACCAATACTCCAGGGGCCGTCTCACCAATACTCCGGGTGGGGTCTCACCAATACTCCGGGTGGGGTCTCACCAATACTCCGGGTGGGGTCTCACCAATACTCCGGGTGGGGTCTCACCAATACTCCGGGTGGGGTCTCCCCAATACTCCGGGTGGGGTCTCCCCAATACTCCGGGTGGGGTCTCCCCAATACTCCGGGTGGGGTCTCCCCAATACTCCGGGTGGGGTCTCCCCAATACTCCGGGTGGGGTCTCCCCAATACTCCGGGTGGGGTCTCCCCAATACTCCGGGTGGGGTCTCCCCAATACTCCGGGTGGGGTCTCCCCAATACTCCGGGTGGGGTCTCACCAATACTCCGGGTGGGGTCTCACCAATACTCCAGGGGCCGTGTCACCAATACTCCAGGGGCCGTGTCACCAATACTCCGGGTGGGGTCTCACCAATACTCCGGGTGGGGTCTCACCAATGTCTTGTACAGTTGCAACAACACTTGCGAACCTTTGTATTCTATTCCTTTAAGCTCTAAAATGGCAAACTCCATTTGCCTTCTTATCACCTGCTGGATCTGCATGCTAGTTTTGAGATTCATGCACAACGACACCCAGATCCCTCTGCACTGAAGCATTCTAAATTTTCTCTCCATTCAGACAATAAGCTGCCTTTCCATTTTTCCGACCAAAATGGATAACCTCACATTAAACTCCATCTGCTACATTTTGGCCCATCTCCTACCCTATCTACATCCATTTGGAAGGTTCTCACTGCAACTTAACTGTCCCACCTACTTTAGTGTTGCAATAATCTGCACGAGACCTACAGACTTGGAGCAATCAGTCTCCCCATGAGTCTCGTCGAATAGGACCCCCCCCCCCCCCCCCCCCCCCCCCCCCCCCCCCCCCCCCCCCCCCCCCCCCCCCCCCAGTAAGGGGGCAGGAAGCTCGAGGACATTCATGATTGAACTCTACATAGTCGTTCAGGTATGGAACCAACAGAACAGACCAGCTGGGATCTGATGTACAATGCAAAATCATTGCTTTGCAATAAACATAGTGTTCTTTTTACCAACTCGATTCCAACTTGTTTGTGGCCTTCAAAACTGGCAATGAGGATAAAATTGATTAGTGTTGATGCTGCTACATCATGGAATGATCAGCCACCTCCTTTCCATTGCTGGACTAAGATTGAAGTATTTTTTTCCCCTATCGCAAGAATGCCTTTGTTCGGAAGACTGGCCGTGTTCCATGCGAGCGTAGATTATTGGCATAATACACAGAACGCATGCGTAATGTTTTCTGGCCGATCTTTATCACAAATGATGATTGACAGGCAGTGATATTACTGACTGCCCGTGCACAGTCTCCACCTCGGCATCATTGATTTTTTTTTCTTCTTTTTTTAAAATATAAATTTAGAATACCCAATTATTTTATTTTCCAATTAAGGGGCAATTTAGTGTGGCCAATCCACCTATCCTGCACATCTTCGGGTTGTCTAAAACAGGGGTTGGGGAGGGGAGGGTCTCGGAATTATATAAGGAACTGATGGAGTGGGAAGGGGCCCCAATCGGGGAGGTGAAGAGGAAGTGGGAGGAAGAGTTGGGAGGGGAGTTGGCAGTCGGGCTATGGGAGACGGCCCTGAGGAGAGTCAATGCTTCCTGATGGAGTGGGAAGGGGCCCCAATCGGGGAGGTGAAGAGGAAGTGGGAGGAAGAGTTGGGAGGGGAGTTGGCAGTCAGGCTATGGGAGAAGACCCCGAGGAGAGTCGATGCATCCTCTCCGTGTGCCAGGCTCAGCCTGATCCAGTTCAAGGTGGTTCACATGACTGTGGACGAGTAGGTTCTTTGGGGAGGTGAAGGACAGGTGTGGGTGGGGGTGCGGGGGGAGTTTTGCGAACCATGTGCACATGTTCTGGGCGTGTCTGAGGCTGAGGTGATTTTCAGATGTCATGTCAGAGGTCCTGGAGGCATGGAAGTGACGAATAAGGGCAGGGAACCTAATAGATTTTTTGGACACTAAGGGCAATTTATCATGGCCAATCCACCCCAACCTGCACATCTTTGGACTGTGGGAGGAAACCGGAGCACCCGGAGGAAACCCACGCAGACACGGGGAGGATGTGCAGACTCCGCACAGACAGTGACCCAAGCCGGAATCGAACCTGGGACCCTGGAGCTGTGAAGTAATTGTGCTATCCACAATGCTACCGTGCTGCCCTTAAGAACAAATTGATCCACACTCCATTATTCTACCGTAATCCATGTACCTATCCAATAGCCGCTTGAAGGTCCCTAACGTTTCCGACTCAACTACTTCCACAGGCAGTGCATTCCATGCCCCCACTACTCTCTGGGTAAAGAACCTACCTCTGACATCCCCCCTATATCTTCCAACATTCACCTTAAATTTATGTCACCTTGTAATGGTTTGTTCCACCCGGGGGAAAAGTCTCTGACTGTCTACTCTATCTATTCCCCTGATCATCTTATAAACCTCTATCAAGTCGCCCCTCATCCTTCTCCGTTCTAATGAGAAAAGGCCTAGCACCCTCAACCTTTCCTCGTATGACCTACTCTCCATTCCAGGCAACATCCTGTTAAATCTCCTTTGCACCTTTTCCAAAGCTTCCACATCCTTCCTAAAATGAGGTGACCAGAACTGCACACTAATGTATGGGGAGTGTGGGTTTAGGGATGGGGGAAGTTGGGTTTGTTATTGTGGGATTTTTGCATGCAATGAATCTCTGTTGTTTAAAATGTGAAAATGGTAAAATCATAAATGCCTCAAAAAATATTTTCTAAAAAAAAAACACAGGGCCTCCCGGCTGGATCCTTACCCGATGCTGAACATCGAGGTTCGAGACACAAAACTGGCCAGTGGACACATATTTATGAAGCTCGATATGAGCCATGTGTACTCGTAGTTAGAATTAGACCCTGCCTCATGTAAATGTGTCACCATAACACGCAGCGAAGCCTGGACGAGAACACCAGACTACCCTACGGAGTGTCATCGGCCGGTACAATTTTCAGAAGATAATGGAAAACATACTGAGGGGATTGCCGCGAGTGGCAGTGTATCTGGACAATGTGTTAGTCAGGGGAAACTGAACAGGACGTTTAAGTAATTAGGACGAGGATCACCGCTGTTTCTCAGAGACGGGCGTTCGCCTGCAGAGAGAACAATGTGTGTTCCATACGAGGAAGTAGTGTACCTGAGCTACCGAGGGGACCGTGAGGGGGTTACACCCGGTTGCAGAGAAAGTACGGGCAATTCAACAAGTTCCTAAGCTGAAAACACCACAGAGCTGAGGTCTACCCTGGGATTAGTGAACTAATACGGAAAGTTCACCCCGGCAATTTGCCCACCGACACCACCTCTTGAAAAAGAACCAGAAATGGGCGTGGGAAAAGCAACAGGAAGATGTATTCACACAGGTGAAAAAACAACAGACTTTCTCAGGCTTGTTAACACATTATGATCCCAGCAAACAAATAATCGTCACGCGTCACTGTACGGCACTGGCGCAGTTTTATCAAGCGGTATGGCAGATGTCAGAGAGGCCGATCGCTTTGGACACTGGCCGTGGCCGAGTGTAATTATGCGTAAATTGAGAAAGAGGGTCTGGCAGTTGTCTTCGCCGTGAAGTTCCATCAGTATGTGGACGGCCGACAGCTCACAAACATCACGGACCACAAGCCGATGCTGGGTCTTTTAAAATATGCAGCGATTCCACCTATTACCTCTGCCAGGATACAACGTTAGGCCCTCCTTCTGGCTGCTTCTGAATATGTCCAGGTCCCCAGATCGCTAACGTGGATGAGCTAAGCAGATTGCCTTGGCCATCACACTTCGCCTCCCAGGACTGGCGAGGTAGTGGACATGCTAAAGTTTATGGACCTGTTGCCTGCTACAGTATCCCAAATCCGTGAGTGGACACAGACTGACCCGGTCCTTTTGAAGGTTCGACACACAGTCCTATATGAGGGTCAGCAAAGACAACTGTCCAATGAGTTATTGGCATTCTTGACAAAACTGTTTGAGTTTAGTGAGGAAGACGGCATCCTTTTGTGGGGTCATCATGGGTAAGCGTCAAGATCTGATCTTGAGGGACCTGCACAATGGGCACCCAGGGGGCGTCCAAAATGGAAATGCTTGCCCGCAGCAATGTTTGGTGGCCGGGCCTGGACTCAGAGATAAAAAGGGTAGCCCAGCAGGTTGACATTTGCCAGGAACAGCAGCAGCTTTTGCCAGCTGCGCCCCTTCACCCATGGGAATGGCCGTGGCCAACATGGGTGCGGTTCCATACAGGCTTCACTGGTCCCTTATTCTCAGTACTGATTGGTGCCCACTCAAGTGGTTGGAAGTCCATCGAATGTCGTTGAGCATCGAGAAGGCGACCATTCAGAAACTGCGCCTGTCTTTCAGCACGCACGTTATCCCAGAGGTGTTGGTGACCGACAGCCTTTCACCAGTGAGGAATTCACGGGATTCATGAAAACAAACGGGGTAAGGCACATCCGTATAGCCCTGTATCTCCTGGCTTCCAACAGGCTGACAGAAAGGGTGTCACAAACATTCAAACAAGCGCTGAAAAAGCAGACTTCGGGATTAATAGACACGAGACTGGCCGAATTATTGTTCTGTTATCGGACCCTCCGCATGTCACGACTGGGGTAGCACTGGCTGGATTGCTGATGGGCCAAAGGCTTCGAACAACATGTAGCCTGGCTTTCCCTGATATTGTCGGGAAAGTATATCCCGGCTGGGAGCAGCAAGGGTGTTGCCGTGTTAGACGAAAGCAGCCAGACTCTTGTACCAGGTGACGCAGTCTATTTTCACAACTTTGCAGGTGGCGACCCATGGACTTCCAGGACAATCGTCCGCCAGACAGGTCCAGTATCATATCAAGTTCATACACAGGCCAAGTCATGACAAAAACACAGCGATTACACAAGGTCCAGGGGACCTTTTCCAAGAAATTACAGTCAAACAAAATCCGATGCCGGTATGGTTAGATCCACTATCTCCGCTGGCACTATCTCCGCTGGCACTATCGCTGCTGGCACTATCTCTGCTGGAACTTCCTTTAAGACCCTGACTTAAGTCCGCTCTGACTCTCAGCTCCCGCTCTTTACAAATCTCCACCCTAAGAATGAGATTTGATCTCATTCTAACATACAAGATACCGATGCCGTTGGATAGATGTTGAGAGGATAGACATTGAGAGATTGTTTCCACTGGCCGGAGAATCCCTGTCCCCGTTGCCGCTCCCTGTCCCCGTCGCCGCTCCCTGTCCCCGTCGCCGCTCCCTGTCCCCGTCGCCGCTCCCTGTCCCCGTCGCCGCTCCCTGTCCCCGTCGCCGCTCCCTGTCCCCGTCGCCGTTCCCTGTCCCCGTCGCCGCTCCCTGTCCCCGTCGCCGCTCCCTGTCCCCGTCGCCGCTCCCTGTCCCCGTCGCCGCTCCCTGTCCCCGTCGCCGTTCCCTGTCCCCGTCGCCGCTCCCTGTCCCCGTTCCCGCTCCCTGTCCCCGTTGCTGCTCCCTGTCGCCGCACTCTGTCCCCGTTGCCGCTCCCTGTTCCCGTTGCCGCTCCCTGTCCCCGTTGCCGTTCCCTGTCCCCGTTGCCGCTCCCTGTCCCCGTTCCCGCTCCCTGTTCCCGCACTCTGTCCCCGTTGCCGCTCCCTGTTCCCGTTGCCGCTCCCTGTCCCCGTCGCCGCTCCCTGTCTCCGTCGCCGCTCCCTGTCCCCGTCGCCGCTCCCTGTCCCCGTCGCCGCTCCCTGTCCCCGTCGCCGCTCCCTGTCCCCGTCGCCGCTCCCTGTCCCCGTCGCCGCTCCCTGTCCCCGTCGCCGCTCCCTGTCCCCGTCGCCGCTCCCTGTCCCCGTCGCCGCTCCCTGTCCCCGTCGCCGCCCCCGTCCCCGTCGCCGCTCCCCGTCCCCGTCGCCGCTCCCTGTCCCCGTCGCCGCTCCCTGTCCCCGTCGCCGCTCCCTGTCCCCGTCGCCGCCCCCCGTCCCCGTCGCCGCTCCCCGTCCCCGTCGCCGCTCCCTGTCCCCGTCGCCGCTCCCTGTCCCCGTCGCCGCTCCCTGTTCCCGTTGCCGCTCCCTGTCCCCGTTCCCGCTCCCTGTCCCCGTTCCCTGTCCCCGCTCCCCGTTCCCTGTCCCCGTTCCCGCTCCCTGTCCCCGTTGCCGCTCCCTGTCCCCGTTGCCGCTCCCTGTTCCCGCTCCGTTCCCATTGACGCTCCCTGTCCCCGTTGCCGCTCCCTGTCCCCGTTGCCGCTCCCTGTCCCCGTTGCCGCTCCCTGTCCCCGTTCCCGCTCCCTGTCCCCGTTGCTGCTCCCTGTCGCCGCACTCTGTCCCCGTTGCCGCTCCCTGTTCCCGTTGCCGCTCCCTGTCCCCGTTGCCGTTCCCTGTCCCCGTTGCCGCTCCCTGTCCCCGTTCCCGCTCCCTGTTCCCGCACTCTGTCCCCGTTGCCGCTCCCTGTTCCCGTTGCCGCTCCCTGTCCCCGTCGCCGCTCCCTGTCTCCGTCGCCGCTCCCTGTCCCCGTCGCCGCTCCCTGTCCCCGTCGCCGCTCCCTGTCCCCGTCGCCGCTCCCTGTCCCCGTCGCCGCTCCCTGTCCCCGTCGCCGCTCCCTGTCCCCGTCGCCGCTCCCTGTCCCCGTCGCCGCTCCCTGTCCCCGTCGCCGCTCCCTGTCCCCGTCGCCGCCCCCCGTCCCCGTCGCCGCTCCCCGTCCCCGTCGCCGCTCCCTGTCCCCGTCGCCGCTCCCTGTCCCCGTCGCCGCTCCCTGTCCCCGTCGCCGCCCCCCGTCCCCGTCGCCGCTCCCCGTCCCCGTCGCCGCTCCCTGTCCCCGTCGCCGCTCCCTGTCCCCGTCGCCGCTCCCTGTTCCCGTTGCCGCTCCCTGTCCCCGTTCCCGCTCCCTGTCCCCGTTCCCTGTCCCCGCTCCCCGTTCCCTGTCCCCGTTCCCGCTCCCTGTCCCCGTTGCCGCTCCCTGTCCCCGTTGCCGCTCCCTGTTCCCGCTCCGTTCCCATTGACGCTCCCTGTCCCCGTTGCCGCTCCCTGTCCCCGTTGCCGCTCCCTGTCCCCGTTGCCGCTCCCTGTCCCCGTTGCCGCTCCCTGTCCCCGTTGCCGCTCCCTGTTCCCGTTGCCACTCCCTGTCCCCGTTGCCGCTTCCTGTCCCCGTTGCCGCTCCCTGTCCCCGTTGCCGCTCCCTGTTCCCTGTTCCCGCTGCCGCTCCCTGTTCCCGTCGCCGCTCCCTGTTCCCTGTTCCCGCTGCCGCTCCCTGTTCCCGTCGCCGCTCCCTGTTCCCGTTGCCGTTCCCTGTCCCCGTCGCCGCTCCCTGTCCCCGTTGCCGCTCCCTGTTCCCGCTCCGTTCCCATTGCCGCTCCCTGTTCCCGTTGCCGCTCCCTGTCCCCGTCGCCGCTCCCTGTCCCCGTCGCCGCTCCCTGTCCCCGTCGCCGCTCCCTGTTCCCGTCGCCGCTCCCTGTCCCCGTTGCCGCTCCCTGTCCCCGTTGCCGCTCCCTGTCCCCGTTGCCGTTCCCTGTCCCCGTTGCCGCTCCCTGTCCCCGTTGCCGCTCCCTGTCCCCGTTGCCGCACTCTGTCCCCGTTGCCGCTCCCTGTTCCCGTTGCCGTTCCCTGTCCCCGTTGCCGCTCCCTGTCCCCGTTGCCGCTCCCTGTTCCCGTTGCCGCTCCCTGTCCCCGTTCCCGCTCCCTGTCCCCGTTCCCTGTCCCCGTTCCCGCTCCCCGTTCCCTGTCCCCGTTCCCGCTCCCTGTCCCCGTTGCCGCTCCCTGTCCCCGTCGCCGCTCCCTGTCCCCGTTGCCGCTCCCTGTTCCCGCTCCGTTCCCATTGACGCTCCCTGTCCCCGTTGCCGCTCCCTGTCCCCGTTGCCGCTCCCTGTCCCCGTTGCCGCTCCCTGTCCCTGTTGCCGCTCCCTGTCCCCGCTCCCTGTTCCCGTTGCCACTCCCTGTCCCCGTTGCCGCTTCCTGTCCCCGTTGCCGCTCCCTGTCCCCGCTCCCTGTCCCCGTTGCCGCTCCCTGTTCCCTGTTCCCGCTGCCGCTCCCTGTTCCCGTCGCCGCTCCCTGTTCCCTGTTCCCGCTGCCGCTCCCTGTTCCCGTCGCCGCTCCCTGTTCCCGTTGCCGTTCCCTGTCCCCGTCGCCGCTCCCTGTCCCCGTTCCCGCTCCCTGTCCCCGTTGCCGCTCCCTGTCCCCGTTCCCTGTCCCCGTTCCCGCTCCCTGTCCCCGTTCCCTGTCCCCGTTCCCGCTGCCTGTCCCCGTTCCCGCTGCCGCTCCCTGTCCCCGTTGCCGCTCCCTGTCCCCGTTGCCGCTCCCTGTTCCCGTTGCCGCTCCCTGTCCCCGTTCCCTGTCCCCGTTCCCGCTCCCTGTCCCCGTTCCCGCTGCCTGTCGCCGTTGCCGCTCCTTGTTCCCGCTCCGTTCCCATTGCCGCTCCCTGTCCCCGTTGCCGTTCCCTGTCCCCGTTCCCGCTCCCTGTCCCCGTTCCCGCTGCCTGTCCCCGTTGCCGCTCCCTGTTCCCGCTCCGTTCCCATTGCCGCTCCCTGTCCCCGTTGCCGCTCCCTGTTCCCGCTCCGTTCCCATTGCCGCTCCCTGTCCCCGTTCCCGCTCCCTGTCCCCGTTGCCGCTCCCTGTTCCCGCTCCGTTCCCATTGCCGCTCCCTGTCCCCATTCCCGCTCCCTGTTCCCGTTGCCGCTCCCTGTTCCCGTCACCGCTCCCTGTTCCCTGTTCCCGCTGCCGCTCCCTGTTCCCGTCGCCGCTCCCTGTCCCCGTTGCCGCTCCCTGTTCCCGCTCCGTTCCCATTGACGCTCCCTGTCCCCGTTGCCGCTCCCTGTCCCCGTTGCCGCTCCCTGTCCCCGCTCTCTGTTCCCGTTGCCGCTCCCTGTCCCCGTTGCCGCTTCCTGTCCCCGTTGCCGCTCCCTGTCCCCGCTCCCTGTCCCCGTTGCCGCTCCCTGTTCCCGCTCCCTGTTCCCGTCGCCGCTCCCTGTTCCCTGTTCCCGCTGCCGCTCCCTGTTCCCGTCGCCGCTCCCTGTTCCCGTTGCCGTTCCCTGTCCCCGTTGCCGCTCCCTGTCCCCGTTCCCGCTCCCTGTTCCCGTTGCCGCTCCCTGTCCCCGTTCCCTGTCCCCGTTCCCGCTCCCTGTCCCCGTTCCCGCTGCCTGTCCCCGTCCCCGCTCCCTGTCCCCGTTGCCGCTCCCTGTTCCCGCTCCGTTCCCATTGCCGCTCCCTGTCACCGTTGCCGCTCCCTGTCCCCGTTGCCGCTCCCTGTCCCCGCTCCCTGTCCCCGTTCCCGCTCCCTGTCCCCGTTCCCTGTCCCCGTTCCCGCTGCCTGTCCCCGTTGCCGCTCCCTGTTCCCATTGCCGCTCCCTGTCCCCGTTGCCGTTCCCTGTCCCCGTTCCCGCTCCCTGTCCCCGTTGCCGCTCCCTGTTCCCGCTCCGTTCCCATTGCCGCTCCCTGTCCCCGTTGCCGCTCCCTGTCCCCGCTCCCTGTTCCCGTTGCCGCTTCCTGTCCCCGTTGCCGCTCCCTGTCCCCGCTCCCTGTCCCCGTTGCCGCTCCCTGTTCCCTGTTCCCGCTGCCGCTCCCTGTTCCCGTCGCCGCTCCCTGTTCCCTGTTCCCGCTGCCGCTCCCTGTTCCCGTCGCCGCTCCCTGTTCCCGTCGCCGCTCCCTGTCCCCGTCGCCGCTCCCTGTCCCCGTCGCCGCTCCCTGTCCCCGTCGCCGCTCCCTGTCCCCGTTGCCGCCCCCTGTCCCCGTTGCCGCCCCCTGTCCCCGCTCCCCGTCCCCGTCGCCGCTCCCTGTCCCCGTTGCCGCTCCCCGTCCCCGTTGCCGCTCCCTGTCCCCGCTCCCTGTCCCCGTTGCCGCTCCCTGTTCCCGTTGCCGCTCCCTGTCCCCGTCGCCGCTCCCTGTCCCCGTCGCCGCTCCCTGTCCCCGTCGCCGCTCCCTGTCCCCGTCGCCGCTCCCTGTCCCCGTCGCCGCTCCCTGTCCCCGTCCCCGTCGCCGCCCCCTGTCCCCGTCGCCGCCCCCTGTCCCCGCTGCCGCTCCGTCCCCGTTGCCGTTCCCTGTTCCCTGTTCCCGTTGCCGCTTCCTGTCCCCGTTGCCGCTCCCTGTTCCCGTCGCCGCCCCCTGTCCCCGTCGCCGCCCCCTGTCCCCGCTGCCGCTCCGTCCCCGTTGCCGTTCCCTGTTCCCGTTGCCGCTTCCTGTCCCCGTTGCCGCTCCCTGTTCCCGTTGCCGCTCCCTGTCCCCGTTGCCGCTCCCTGCCCCCGTTGCCGCTCCCTGCCCCCGTTGCCGCTCCGTCCCCGTTGCCGCTCCCTGCCCCCGTTGCCGCTCCCTGCCCCCGTTGCCGCTCCCTGTCCCCGTTGCCGCTCCCTGTCCCCGTTGCCGTTCCCTGTCCCCGTTGCCGCTCCCTGTCCCCGTCGCCGCTCCCTGTCCCCGTCGCCGCCCCCTGTCCCCGTCGCCGCCCCCTGTCCCCGCTGCCGCTCCGTCCCCGTTGCCGTTCCCTGTTCCCGTTGCCGCTTCCTGTCCCCGTTGCCGCTCCCTGTTCCCGTCGCCGCCCCCTGTCCCCGTCGCCGCCCCCTGTCCCCGCTGCCGCTCCGTCCCCGTTGCCGCTCCGTCCCCGTTGCCGTTCCCTGTCCCCGTTGCCGCTCCCTGTTCCCGTTGCCGCTCCCTGTTCCCGTTGCCGCTCCCTGTCCCCGTTGCCGCTCCCTGCCCCCGTTGCCGCTCCCTGCCCCCGTTGCCGCTCCCTGCCCCCGTTGCCGCTCCCTGTTCCCGCTCCCTGTCCCCGTTGCCGTTCCCTGTTCCCGTTGCCGTTCCCTGTTCCCGTTGCCGCTCCCTGTCCCCGTTGCCGCTCCCTGTCCCCGTTGCTGCTCCCTGTCCCCGTTGCTGCTCCCTGCCCCCGTTGCCATTCCCTGTTCCCGCTCCCTGTCCCCGTTGCCGTTCCCTGTTCCCGTTGCCGCTCCCTGTCCCCGTTGCCGCTCCCTGTCCCCGTTGCCGCTCCCGTTTCCTCTCCCCGTTCCTGTTCAAGTTCGCATTCCCTGTTCCCAAACACACTCCTCCTTCCTGTTCCCACTCCCCGTTCGCAATCCCGTTCCTACTCCCCGTTCCTGGCCCCACTCCCCCTTCCCGTGCTCCACAAGTTGTTAAAAGTTTGTAATGTAGATGGAAAGTCCAGTTCTGATGCAGTTTTACCTTGGACCCGATGATAGGAGCAAGTGTTTGGCAGTGAATGGTATATTGAAGGTCAGGGAGATCAGGGTTGAATAAATGGTCCAGGGACAGTCAATGGAAATCTGCATCGAAAATACAAAAGCACAAGACAGTTATTAACTCAATGATATCAGGAGGACAGAGCTCAACACAGCTCACCAACACACTCGATACACTCCCCCCTCCCCCCGACAACAGCATTGACAGTCAGCCCCAGAGGACTGGAAAGTGGCTAATGTAACACCCCTGTTTAAGAAGGGAGGGAGGCAGAAGACGGGAAATTATAGGCCGGTTAGCCTGACTTCGGTCATTGATAAGATTTTAGAGTCTGTTATTGAAGATGAGATCGCGGTGTATTTGGAAGTGCACGGTAAAATAGGACTGAGTCAGCACGGCTTTGTCAAAGGGACGTTGTGTCAGACAAATCTGTTAGAGTCATTTGAGGAGGTAACAAGCAAGTTAGACAAAGGAGAACCAGTGGACATGATTTATTTAGATTTCCAGAAGGCCTTTGACAAGGTGCCGCATAGGAGACTGTTCAATAAGTTAAGAGCCCATGGTGTTAAGGGTAAGATCCTGGTATGGATAGAGGATTGGCTGACTGGCAGAAGGCAGAGAGTGGGGAAAAAGGGGTCTTTTTCAGGATGGCAGCCGGTGACTAGTGGTGTGCCTCAGGGGTCTGTGCTGGGACCACAACTTTTTACAATATACATTAATGATCTGGAAGAAGGTACTGACGGCAATGTTGCTAAGTTTGCAGATGATACAAAGATCTGTAGAGGGGCAGGTAGTATTGAGGAAGCAAGGGGGCTGCAGAAGGACTTGGACAGGCTAGGAGAGTGGGCAATGAAGTGGCAAATGAAATACAATGTGGAAAAGTGTGAGGTTATGCATTTTGGAAGGAGGAATCTAGGCATAGACTATTTTCTAAATGGGGAAATGTTTAGGAAATCAGAAGCACAAAGGGACTTGGGAGTCCTTGTTCACGATTCTCTGAAGGTTGTTGTGCAGGTTCAGCTGGCAGTTAAGAAGGCAAATACAATGTTTCAGGTCAAGAGGGCTAGAATACAAGACCAGGGATGTACTTCTGAGGCTGTATAAGGCTCTGGTCAGACCCCATTTGGAGTATTGTGAGCAGTTTTGGGCCCCATATCTAAGGAAGGATGTGCTGGGGCCTTGGAAAGGGTCCAGAGGAGGTTCACAAGAATGATCCCTGGAATGAAGAAGTTGTCATATGAGGAACGGTTGAGTACTCTGGGTCTGTACTCGTTGTAGTTTAGAAGGATGAGGGGGGATCTTATTGAAACTTACAGGATACTGCAAGGCCTGGATAGAGTGGACGTGGAGAGGATGCTTCCACTTGTAGGAAAAACTAGAACCAGAGGTCACCATCTCAGACTAAAGAGACAATCCTTTAAAACACAGATGAGGAGGAATTTCTTCAGCCAGAGGGTGGTGAATCTCCCACAGAAGGCTGTGGAGGCCAAATCACTTTAAGACTTCCCGTACCATTCTCCCGAACAGGCGTCGGAATGTGGCGACTAGGGGCTTTACACAGTAACTTCATTTGAAGCCTACTCGTGACAATAAGCAATTTTCAGACAGATATTGATAGGTTCTTGATCAATAAGGGGATCCGGGGTTATGGGGCGAAGGCAGGAGAATGGGGATGAGAAACTATCAGCCATGATTGAATGGCGGAGCAGACTCGATGGGCCAAATGGCCAAATTCTGCTCCTATGTTTTATGGTCTTTCCCCTAACACAGCAACCCCGCATCCCACAGCCGCTCCCCGCAGTCCCCCATCACCCCCTCCCCTCAATAAGGCAGCGCTCTAACTGCACCTTCTGTTCGATGGAGGTCATACAGGGCATGTCCAGTTTGCTTTTCTCTTGAGCTTTGCGATTTGCCTTTAAGTCGGTGCTGGGTCTCTCTGTATCTGGAGGTGTTGGCAGTGTGGATGGCAAGTGGCAGATTACATGCAGTTGAAACTCGATTTGGTGATAAGCAGGAGCCAGGGGCAAGGTGATGCTGCTGAGTTTTCCAGATGATTGAATGGTTAAGGGAGCCTCAGAGATTTTGTCTATTTCAAAAGAATACATCAGTTCGATTAAAACCAAATTAGGAAGATCTTTGTTAGAAACTGGTAGCACTGTGCTGATGGTTTGGGAACCAGCTTTCACACTGCTCAACACAGTTCAGATTGTTAACACCAGATATCCTGTATCGGATATCCCAAAACCAAACTATTTTGGATCAGACCAACGGATGTCAGTGACCTGAGGCGACACCAAACTCCACCAACATCTTGCTTCCCAATCCATGTTATTTGCTTTAGATTATAAATAGCCAAGACTTGAGTTATTGAATATAAGTAGGGCCAATTCTACATACATCTGAAAACTGCAAACTATCTGAATTCCAAATCACATTCAGGCCCAAGAGTTTTAGATAAAGCATTCTCAACCTGTACTACATTCCTCTATTCCCAGAACAGGTACAGCACGGGGTTAGATACAGAGTAAAGCTCCCTCTACACTGTCCCCATCAAACACTCCCAGGACAGGTACAGCACGGGGTTAGATACAGAGTAAAGCTCCCTCTACACTGCCCCCATCAAACACCCCCAGGACAGGTACAGCACGGGGTTAGATACAGAGTAAAGCTCCCTCTACACTGTCCCCATCAAACTCTCCCAGGACAGGTACAGCACGGGGTTAGATACAGAGTAAAGCTCCCTCTACACTGTCCCCATCAAATACTCCCAGGACAGGTACAGCATGGGGTTAGATACAGAGTAAAGCTCCCTCTACACTGTCCCCATCAAACACTCCCAGGACAGGTACAGCACGGGGTTAGATACAGAGTAAAGCTCCCTCTACACTGTCCCCATCAAACACTCCCAGGACAGGTACAGCAGTGGGTTAGATACAGAGTAAAGCTCCCTCTATACTGTCCCCATCAAACACTCGCATTACAGGTGTAAACATAGATAATCAGTGCAGGAGGAGGCCATTCTGCCATTCGAGCCCGCACCAACATTCAATATGACCATGGCTGATCACGCAAATTCAGTATCCCACTCCCGCTTTCTCTTCATACATCTGGATCCCTTTAGTCATAAGGGCCACGTCCAGCTCCCTCTGGAATATATCCAATGAACTGGCCCAACAGCTTTCTGCCGTGGAGAATTCCACAAGTTCGCAACTCTCTGAGACAAGTTCTTCCTCATCTCAGTCCTGAATGGCTGACCCCTTATTCTTAGGCTGTGACCCCTAGTTCTGGACATTCCCAACATCGGGAACATTCTTCCCGCATCCAGCCTGTCCAGCCCCATCAGGATTTTAGATGTTTCTATGAGATCCCCTCTCATTCTTCTAAACTCCAGTGAGTACAAGCCCAGTCCATCCAGTCCTGCCATCCCGGGAATTAGTCTGGGGAACCTTCGCTGGACACCCTCAATAGCCAGGGGGATTGTCCTTCCGCAAACTAGGAGACCAAAACTGTACACAATAAATTGATGCTTTAGCATTTCAAACTTTTCCTGCTCTTGAAGAGACTTCTAATTATTTTCTATATTTTTATTCCCCATATTGCTAACAGGACAGAGACCAACAGAAGTGGAGGTTAGCTTTCATCCCTAAGGATAACAGACAGACAATATCCACGTGTTGCAAAGCCCATTGGCAGACTGGGAAACTTTCAAACATAAATAAAGGGATACTAAAAAAGTAATAAGAGAATTACGAAAGTAAACTATCGCAAAATATGAGAAAGGACAGCAAAAGCTTCCATAAGTACATAAAAGGGAAGAGAGTCACTGAGGTGAAATTTGGTCCCTTGGAAGATGAAATCGGAGAGTTACTAGTGGGGAACATTGAAATGGCAAAGATTCTAAATCAATATTTTACCTCAGTTTTCACGCTGGAGGACACGAGTACCATTCCGATAGGAACGGGCAATTCAGAGGTGATAGAAAGGGTGGAATTTGGAACAATCAGCATCAATAGAGAAACGGTACTCAACAAACTATTGGGATTGAGGGCAGACAAGTCCCCAGGGCCTGATGGCCTACACCCGAGGGAGAGGGTGTTTCTTCTTCTTCTACCAGGTTCACAAAGTATACTCCCACATTGACTTCTTTGTAGTGGGTAAAGTGGTGCTTCGAGGGGTAGTGGGAGAGGAAACCTCTGCAATAGTAATCTCACGTTCCACTCTACTTGGACGTGAGTTTGGAGACGGGCTGGGCCTAGCTCACCCCATGGAGGCAGGACACAGCCCTCCTCGCTGACAAGGTGTTGTGTGTGAGAATGTCACAAGCCATCGAAGGACTGGAGGTGGTGATCAGGTGGGAATAGCATAGGGCACTCAGGAACAAGGAGAGGGCAGCTAGGCAAGAGCTGATCAACTCCATATTGGATGTGGATCAGCGATACTCCACGGCCCCAACTGTGGAACTACTGGCGGAGAGGAAAAATTTATAAATGGAATTTGACCTGCTCTCCATCGGGAAAAGAATGAACCAGCTCCTCCAGTCACGGAGGACCATCTGTGAACATGGAGGCAAGGCCAGCAGTCTGCTGGCTCACCAGCTCAGAAAGCAGACAGTTACGAGAGAAATAGCGCAGATGAAAGACAGAAACGACAGACTAGCTCCAATGCCAGATAATAAGGCGGCCTTCGGGACCTACTACCGAGAGCTGTACTCCTCCAAGCCCCTGGAGGGAGACTTAAAAGATGAGACAGTTTCTCGAGGGACTGGACATCGCAGTCATGCGGCTGGAGAGAAAGCAGAGACTGGAAACACCACTAGAACTGGGAGACATCACGGAGAGTATTAACTCCATGCAGTCAGCCAGGACCGGGTCCAGGTGGATTCAGAGCAGCACTGACCCAGGGACCCTGCCGCTCTGGCTGGCACAGGCCTCCATATCTCTGATCCCTAAAAAAGACAAGGACCCAATGGAGTATGGGATTTACAGACCCATTTCATTCCTAAACACCTGAAAGATACACCAAAATCCTGACGAAAGCCATGGCGAGGGGACTGGACAGTTGTGTGCCAGAGGTAGTAGAGGAGGATCAGATGGGCTTTGTCAAAGGCATACAGCTGACAACGAACATCAGACGCCTGCTGAATGTGATTCTGACCCCACCCCGCGGAGGAGACACCAGAAGTGATCATCTCTCTGGGTGCAGCGAAGGCCTTCAACACAGTCGAATGGAGGTATTAGAACGGTTTGGATTTGGGCTAGAGTCTCCTGGATGAAACCACTGTACAGCACTCCCATGGCGAGCGTACGGACAAACGCCAGCAGCTCAGAATACTTCTGGCCTCACAAAGGCACGAAGCAGGATTGCCCCTTATCCAGCTGGTATTTCGCCTGGCAACTGAGCCACTGGATCCACTGGCAGGAGCCACTGACACTCTTAGATCAACAAAGGGGTGGAGAAGCATCTGGAGGGGAGACTGAGAGCACAGAGTCTCACTCTGTGTGGATGACCTGCTCCTCTATGTGTCAAACCCCCTGGCTAGCATGGCAGGAATAATGGATCTCTTTAGGGAGTTCTCAGGTTGCAAATTAAACCTGAGCAAGATACAAATATTGCCCATGAACCTGCGTTGGAACGAGACGGGACAGGACGGGGTCAGAGCTGGGAAACCTGCCGTTCAAGTTGGTCAAAACCAAATTCCGACACCTGGGTATCCAGATAGCTCACGACTGGAACCTGTCAAGCCTGATGGAGATGGTAACGAGGGACCTGCGGAGGTGGGACTCACTCCTGCTCTCTCTGGTGGGGAGAGTGCAGACGATCAAGATGAACGTGCTGCCCAGATTCCTTTTTCTTTTCCGATTCCTCCTGTTCTTCGTCCCCAAGGCCTTCTTCACTAAGTTAGACAAAGCAATCATGGCGTTTGTGTGGGGGGGGGAAAGAAACCGGGAACCACAAGAGTGTCCCACAGAGATGGAAAACATGGGGGGGGGGGGGGGCGACTGGCCCTTCCAAATCTACAACTCAACACTGGGCAGCCACCACAGAGAGAGTACGGGGATGGGTGAAGGAATCAGGAGCGGAATGGGTAATGGAAGAGAGCTCCTGCTGTATGGAGACTTCCCTCTGAGCACTGGCCCAGTAGTGGCAGCCATGCTCAGAACATGGAACCAACTCGGGCGGCACTGTTGACTGGTAGCAATGTCCGCCACCTGCAAAAAAACGGAGGAGGGGAGGGGCAGGACACCAACCAGGGCACAGGGGAAGTAGGGCAAACGGATCAAGATGTACCATATGGGGAAGAACCCAGGAGGGCACAGCAACAACAAGAGGGCGCACCCAGGGGACCCCAGACAAGCCCTTGGTATGTTCTAATACACGGGACCACATGTGGAACAAAGCAGTCGGGAGAACCAGCTACTGGTGGCCCACGCCCAACAGGCCCCAAATCTGTACAGGGGCTGGTTTAGCACAGTGGGCTAACAGCGGGCTTGTAATGCAGAACAAGGCAGCAGCACGGGTTCAATTCCCGTACCAGCCTCCCTGAACAGGCGCCGGAATGTGGCGACTAGGGGCTTTTCACAGTAACTTCATTGAAGCCTACTTGTGACAATAAGCGATTATTATAATAAACCATCCAGGAGTCTATCCGGATCACTTTGTTCCCCATCTTCCTTATATTTCATACTCTGGGTTTTTTTCCTGGGACTGTTCATCCCCTTTTCCTGGATATTACGTTTTTTTTTCACAATGCTGTTACAACTTAGAAACAAACCAATAACTGTTGGAGGGGCCTTTTTCTTTCTGTTGCTTGTTTCCTATATTCTTGTTTGCTGTAGATATCGATGCAGGTTTTACTGTTTGATTGTTGTTTATATATAAAATGCTGACATTCAATAAAAATATTTTCAAATACATTTTTTACCCTGTCCCCAGCGCGCGAGGGGGCGGCACGGTAGCACAGTGGTTAGCTCTGTTGCTTCACAGCTCCAGGGTCTCAGGTTCGATTCCCGGCTTGGGTCACTGTCTGTGCGGAGTCTGCACTTTCTCCCCGTGTCTGTGTGGGTTTCCTCCGGGTGCTCCGGTTTCCTCCCACAGTCCAAAGATGTGCTGTTAGGTGGATTGGCCATGATAAATTGCTCCTTAGTGTCTAAAAAGGGTAGGTGGGGTTACTGGGTTAAGGGGATGGGATGGATGGAGACGTGGGCTTGAGTAGGGTGCTCTTTCCAAGGGCCGGTGCAGACTCGATGGGCCGGAAATGGCCTCCTTCTGCACTGTCAATTCTAAGATTCTGTGATTCCACAAGGAGCATGGGGAAGATAAGCATTTCCACCACCTATGTCCAGCGGAATATTACATTCCTCCTCCCCCATGAGGCCCCAAGGCCCCCTCAATGAGCAATGATGCCGAGGAGCAGGTGGAAGACATGAGAGTCTCTTTGGCTCTGGCAAATCACCATGGAGCAGGCGTGCCGGATCAGTCGGCAGATGCCTCGCCGGTGAATGGTGTCTGCGGTGGGAACGGCATGGCAGATAAACGTCAGGAGGCGGCTCAACTCTGGGGTTGGCGCTGGAGACCCAGGAAGTCTGCGATGCCATTTCAGAGTCAGGCATCTTGGTGATGAGAGTCTGGAAGCATCACGGCAGCTGGTTCAGTAATGGAGCTGGAGAATCCAGGCTTCTTTCAGGGCACTTCACGAGGGAACAACCTCCGTGAGCGAATGTGATCCAGGTACCGTCTTATTAGTTGCCCCCAGACCGAAACTTGGTAAGAGGCTGGCCCTGTTTGATGGACAACAATCCCAGATAGCCAGAGAGCACAGTCGTTGAAGTTATGAATGAACACCGTGTCGTCAGGTGCGAAGCGGTGAAGGTGTCGACGTTGGGTTCCGTCGGTCCTTTGCGCCAATATCCTGTAGAATCAAACTCCGTCAGGTATGAAGGCAACAAACCATTAACATCTCAGCGGGGGCCACCCCAGTTACTGCATGTGGTGTGGTTCAGTACGAGAACACAAATCTTGCCGTCAGTCTTGTGTCCATCAAGCCGGACGTCTGTTTCTTGAGCCCCCATTTAACCGTCTGCACGGTCCTCTGCCAAACCATTCAATGCCGGATGGTATGGGGAGGCGTGCACACGGCGAGTCCCGTTACTTTTCACAAAAGCGGCAAATTCGTCACTTGTGAAGAGGCCGTGTTATCAGCCACAAGCACCTCAGCAATTCCGTGGGTGGAAAAAGAAATGCATAATCGTTCGATGGTCGCCGGGAAGTGATTGTCACCATCTTGTGAACTTCCAGCCACTCTGAATGGGCATCCATCAGATTGAGAAACATGGAGCCCAAGAAGGTACTGCCAAAATCAGAGTGTACGTGAGCCCAAGGGCACCCTGGCCACACCCAAGGGTGCAGGGACGCAGCCGTGGGCACTTGACAGATGGAGCACTGCTGGGCCAGCATCTCGATATCCCGTCCCAACCCGCCCAACGCCCCGAAATCCCCGGCCAAACCCGGCCATTAGATGTAGCTTCTCACCAGCATCTTCATTTGGAATATTCTGGGATGTCCGTTGTGAAAGTCCTTCAAGATGACATCCTATCCCTTTGCCGGGAGAGCTTCTGCTGCCTCACAGGAGGATGCTGTTCGCCACAGTTCAGCTCCTCTGGCAGCTGTTGCTGCCGCCCACTGCTTAGCACCAGATGTCAAACTTTGGCAAGGAGTCTATGACATTCCGGACAGCAAACACTTCATCCGCCATAGCGGGTTTCACGGATTCAATCCGCGGGGAAGACAGCTCAACGCATCAGCATGCGCAATCCAGGTGCCTGGGTAGTGCTCGGAAGAGTATTCGTAGGTAGCCAATAACAGAGCTCAGTGCTGAATCCTTCCAAACACTACTGGCAGGATCACCTTGTTCTTTACAGAAGAGGCCGAGCAATGGCTTATGATTGATGACAATAAAATATAGACACACTGGTAAAACCAGATGTCACCAAATATGACCAATCTAGGCACATTTTCTCTCGGCCACAGCCAGCATCCTGGAAGCAAAAAGTGCCCCGACAATCATGGCCGTCACTCATCCGATGGGACAAAACTGCCTCAATGCCAATTGGCGAAGCATCAAATAGTTTTGAATAGTCAACACCCCGAGGAGGACATCCGCTGCTTCACCTTTTTAACGTTGCATCCTGGGCCTTGCCCCAAGTGCAAGGCTGCAACTACTTCAACAGCAAGTGGAGGGGGGGCAAGGACGGTAGCCAAATTTGGAAGAAATCACCCAGAGTAATTTACCTGTCCAAGAGAAGAGCGAAGGGCACATTCTCCCCGTGTCTGTGTGGGTCTCACCCCCACAACCCAAAGATGTGCAGGCTAGGTGGATTGGGCACACTAAATTGCCCCTTCATTGGAAAAAAATAATTGGGGACTCTAAATTTTTGAAAAAAGAGAAGAGCGAAGTGCTGCATCACACAGAATAGAATCACAGAATATAGTGCAGAAGAGGCCCTTCGGCCCCTCGAGTCTGCACCTACCTAACCCCATTTGCCAGCACTTGGCCCACAGCCTTGAATGTTACGATGGGCCAAGTTCTCATCCAGGTTCTTTTTAAAGGATGTGAGGCAACCCGCCCCTACCACCCTCCCTGACAGTGTGTTCCTGACCGTCACCACCCTCCCAGGCAGTGTGTTCCTGACCGTCACCACCCTCCCTGACAGTGTGTTCCTGACCGTCCCCACCCTCCCAGGCAGTGTGTTCCTGACCGTCGCCACCCTCCCAGGCCGTGTGTTCCAGACCGTCCCCACCCTCCCAGGCAGTGTGTTCCAGACCGTCCCCACCCTCCCAGGCAGTGTGTTCCAGACAGTCACCACCCTCCCAGGCAGTGTGTTCCTGACCGTCACCACCCTCCCAGGCAGTGTGTTCCTGACTGTCACCACCCTCCCAGGCAGTGTGTTCCTGACCGTCACCACCCTCCCAGGCAGTGTGTTCCAGCCTCTCCCACCCTCCCAGGCAGTGTGTTCCTGACCGTCACCACCCTCCCAGGCAGTGTGTTCCTGACCGTCACCACCCTCCCAGGCAGTGTGTTCCTGACCGTCACCACCCTCCCAGGCAGTGTGTTCCTGACCGTCGCCACCCTCCCAGGCAGTGTGTTCCTGACCGTCACCACTCTCCCAGGCAGTGTGTTCCTGACCATCGCCACCCTCCCAGGCAGTGTGTTCCTGACCGTCGCCACCCTCCCAGGCAGTGCGTTCCAGACCCTCTCCCACCCTCCCAGGCAGTGTGTTCCTGACCGTCACCACCCTCCCAGGCAGTGTGTTCCTGACCGTCACCACCCTCCCAGGCAACGTGTTCCTGACCGTCACCACCCTCCCAGGCAGTGCGTTCCAGACCCTCTCCCACCCTCCCAGGCAGTGTGTTCCTGACCCTCAACACCCTCCCAGGCAGTGCGTTCCTGACCTTCACCACCCTCCCAGGCAGTGCGTTCCTGACCGTCACCACCCTCCCAGGCAGTGTGTTCCTGACCGTCACCACCCTCCCAGGCAGTGTGTTCCTGACCGTCACCACCCTCCCAGGCAGTGCGTTCCTGACCGTCGCCACCCTCCCAGGCAGTGTGTTCCTGACCGTCACCACCCTCCCAGGCAGTGTGTTCCTGACCGTCACCACCCTCCCAGGCAGTGTGTTCCTGACCGTCACCACCCTCCCAGGCAGTGTGTTCCTGACCGTCACCACCCTCCCAGGCAGTGTGTTCCTGACCGTCGCCACCCTCCCAGGCAGTGCGTTCCTGACCGTCACCACCCTCCCAGGCAGTGCGTTCCTGACCGTCGCCACCCTCCCAGGCAGTGTGTTCCTGACCGTCACCACCCTCCCAGGCAGTGTGTTCCTGACCGTCACCACCCTCCCAGGCAGTGTGTTCCTGACCGTCACCACCCTCCCAGGCAGTGTGTTCCTGACCGTCACCACCCTCCCAGGCAGTGTGTTCCTGACCGTCACCCCCCTCCCAGGCAGTGTGTTCCTGACCGTCACCACCCTCCCAGGCAGTGTGTTCCTGACCGTCGCCACCCTCCCAGGCAGTGTGTTCCTGACCGTCACCACCCTCCCAGGCAGTGTGTTCCTGACCGTCACCACCCTCCCAGGCAGTGCGTTCCAGACCGTCACCACCCTCCCAGGCAGTGCGTTCCAGACCCTCTCCCACCCTCCCAGGCAGTGTGTTCCTGACCCTCAACACCCTCCCAGGCAACGCGTTCCTGACCGTCACCACCCTCCCAGGCAGTGTGTTCCTGACCGTCACCACCCTCCCAGGCAGTGTGTTCCTGACCGTCACCACCCTCCCAGGCAGTGTGTTCCTGACCGTCACCACCCTCCCAGGCAGTGTGTTCCTGACCGGCACCACCCTCCCAGGCAGTGTGTTCCTGACCGTCGCCACCCTCCCAGGCAGTGCGTTCCAGACCCTCTCCCACCCTCCCAGGCAGTGTGTTCCTGATCGGCACCACCCTCCCAGGCAGTGTGTTCCTGACCGTCACCACCCTCCCAGGCAGTGTGTTCCTGACCGTCGCCACCCTCCCAGGCAGTGTGTTCCTGACCGTCGCCACCCTCCCAGGCAGTGAGTTCCTGACCGTCGCCACCCTCCCAGGCAGTGTGTTCCTGACCGTCACCACCCTCCCAGGCAGTGTGTTCCTGACCGTCGCCACCCTCCCAGGCAGTGTGTTCCTGACCGTCGCCACCCTCCCAGGCAGTGAGTTCCTGACCGTCGCCACCCTCCCAGGCAGTGTGTTCCTGACCGTCACCACCCTCCCAGGCAGTGCGTTCCAGACCCTCTCCCACCCTCCCAGGCAGTGTGTTCCTGACCGTCACCACCCTCCCAGGCAGTGTGTTCCTGACTGTCACCACCCTCCCAGGCAGTGTGTTCCTGACCGTCACCACCCTCCCAGGCAGTGTGTTCCTGACCGTCACCACCCTCCCAGGCAGTGCATTCCAGACCCTCTCCCACCCTCCCAGGCAGTGTGTTCCTGACCCTCAACACCCTCCCAGGCAACGCATTCCTGACTGTCACCACCCTCCCAGGCAGTGCGTTCCAGACCTTCACCACCCTCCCAGGCAGTGCGTTCCTGACCGTCACCACCCTCCCAGGCAGTGCGTTCCTGACCGTCGCCACCCTCCCAGGCAGTGTGTTCCTGACCGTCGCCACCCTCCCAGGCAGTGTGTTCCTGACCGTCACCACCCTCCCAGGCAGTGTGTTCCTGACCGTCACCACCCTCCCAGGCAGTGTGTTCCTGACCGTCACCCCCCTCCCAGGCAGTGTGTTCCTGACCGTCACCACCCTCCCAGGCAGTGTGTTCCTGACCGTCGCCACCCTCCCAGGCAGTGTGTTCCTGACCGTCACCACCCTCCCAGGCAGTGCGTTCCAGACCGTCACCACCCTCCCAGGCAGTGCGTTCCAGACCCTCTCCCACCCTCCCAGGCAGTGTGTTCCTGACCCTCAACACCCTCCCAGGCAACGCGTTCCTGACCGTCACCACCCTCCCAGGCAGTGCGTTCCAGACCCTCTCCCACCCTCCCAGGCAGTGTGTTCCTGACCGTCACCACCCTCCCAGGCAGTGTGTTCCTGACCGGCACCATCCTCCCAGGCAGTGTGTTCCAGACCGTCACCACCCTCGGGGTAAAAAAGCTTTTCCTCAAATCACCCTGAACCTCCCCCCCCCCACCTTGAATTTGTGCCCCCTCGCGACTGACCCATCAACTAAGGGGAACAGCCGCCCCCTATCCACCCTGTCCACGCCCCTCATAATTCTGGACACCTCGATCACGTCACCCCTCAGTCTTCTCTGCTCCAGAGAAAACAACCCAAGCCTATCCAACCTGTCTTCATAACTGAAACGTTCCATCCCAGGCAACATCCTGGTGAATCTCCTCTGCACCCCCTCCAGTGTAATTACATCCTTACTGGAATGGGGCGACCAGAATTACACCCAGTGCTCCAGCTGTGGCCTCACCAATGTTCTATACAACTCCAACATGACCTCCCTGCTTTTGTAATCTATGCCTCGATTGATAACGGCAAGTGTCCCACATGCCTTTAACACCACCCTACTAACCTGCCCTTCTGCCTTCAGAGATCTGTGGACAAACACACCAAGGTCCCTTTGTTCCTCAGAAAATCCCAGTGTCAGGCCATTCATTGAATACTTCCTTGTCACGTTACTCCTTCCAAAATGCATCACCTCACACTTTTCAGGGTTAAATTCCAAGAGCCACTATTCTGCCCATTTGACCATCCCGTCTGTATCTGCCTGTAACCCAAGACTCTCAACCTCATTGTTAACCTCCTGGCCAATTGTCGGGCCATCCGCAAACTTACTGATCCCTACCCCCCACATAGACATCTGTGTCATTTATATAAATGACAAACAGTAGGGGGCCCAGCACAGATCCCTGTGGTACGTCACTGGTCACTGGCTTCCAGTCACTAAAGCAGCCGTCTGTCATCACCCTCTGGCTCCTACAGCTAAGCCAGCCTTGAACCCACCTTATCAAGTTACACTGTATCCCATGTACAGGCAGTAGGGTAGCATGGTGGTTAGCATAAATGCTTCACAGCTCCAGGGTCCCAGGTTCGATTCCCGGCTGGGTCACTGTCTGTGTGGAGTCTGCACGTCCTCCCCGTGTGTGCGTGGGTTTCCTCCGGGTGCTCTGGTTTCCTCCCACAGTCCAAAGATGTGCGGGTTAGGTGGATTGGCCATGCTAAATTGCCCGTAGTGTCCTAATAAAAGTAAGGTTAAGGGGGGGGGGTTGTTGGGTTACGGGTATAGGGTGGATACGTGGGTTTGAGTAGGGTGATCATGGCTCGGCACAACATTGAGGGCCGAAGGGCCTGTTCTGTGCTGTACTGTTCTATGTTCTATGTACATTTGCCTTCTTTATAAATCTCCCATGTGGGAACTTGTCAAAGGCTTTGCTGAAATCCATGTAAACTACATCAACTGCACTACCCTCATCTACACACCTGGTCACATGCTCAAACAATTCAATCAGATTTGTTAGACATCACCTCCCTCTGACAAAGCCATGCTGACTATTCCTGATCAGACCTTATCTCTCCAAGTGGAGATAGATTCTCTCCTTCAGAGTTTTCTCCAAATACTTTCCCTACCACTGGAGGAGTCCAACAACATCAGATTAGGGGCAGGTTAACACCAGGTTAAAGTCCAACAGGTTTATTTGGAATCACTAGCTTTCAGTGCGTAGCTCCTTCATCAGGTGAGTGAAGAGGTGGGTTACACAAACACAGCATGTATAGACAACACCAATGATGCAAGATGCTACCTTGAATGCGAATCTTTGCAGGTAATTAAGTGTTTACAGGTCCAGACAGTGCGACTGGAGAGAGGTAATTACAGGTTAAAGAGGTGATAATTGTCTCAATTCACCTGGAGAATTGAAACAAAGTTTTATTTACACAAATGATATTTGCACTACCCAATAGACCTCGACCGGGTTCCTGTTCTGGTCGGTGCCTTACTGGCCGACATTTCACACATTGGTTAATTGAGATTCGCCCCTAGTGGGGAGCTCATACTCCACAAGGACCACGGGGAAGGTACACATTCACTCCACGTAGGTCCCGTGTGCGATATTACAATAAGGATAGTATTAAACTGAAAGAAAAAATGAACACGGGCAAAGATTAGTAAGTAGCAAGCCAGAGAATTGGGCAAGTTGTAAAAACAAACAAAAGATGAGCAAAAAATAATAAAGAGGGAGAAGATAAACCATGAGGGTGAACTTGCAAGTAATATAAAAACGGACAGTAAGAGCTTCTTTAAAGATATAATACTCACCCCCGCTGTTGGTAGAGACAGTGGCAGTGCTGCTTGCCGAATGCAGGATGGGCAGAGTGTCGGTGATGCTCAGCTGCAGTGTGTCTCCGCTCTTCACCATGTAATGTCCTGTTTGTATAGTGAACTTCACACTCTGAGAAATACCGGCCAGGAGACTGTCTGAATAAAGTAGACAGGTCAGATTATTACACAGCGCAGCGCACAAAACACAACACTGATAAGAGTACTGCACTGTCAGAGGGTCAGTACTGAGGGAGTGCCGCACTGTTAGAGGGTCAGTACTGAGGGAGTGCTGCACTGTCAGAGGGTCAGTACTGAGGGAGTGCTGCACTGTCAGTGGGTCAGTACTGAGGGAGTGCAGCACTGTCAGAGGGTCAGTACTGAGGGAGCGCTGCACTGTCAGAGGGTCAGTACTGAGGGAGTGCTGCACTGTCAGAGGGTCAGTACTGAGGGAGTGCTGCACTGTCAGAGGGTCAGTACTGAGGGAGTGCCGCACTGTCAGAGGGTCAGTACTGAGGGAGTGCCGCACTGTCAGAGGGTCAGTACTGAGGGAGTGCCGTACTGTCAGAGGGTCAGTACTGAGGGAGCCCCGCACTGTCAGAGGGTCAGTACTGAGGGAGCCCCGCACTGTCAGAGGGTCAGTACTGAGGGAGTGCCGTACTGTCAGAGGGTCAGTACTGAGGGAGCGCTGCAATGTCAGAGGGTCAGTACTGAGGGAGTGCTGCACTGTCAGAGGGTCAGTACTGAGGGAGTGCTGCACTGTCAGAGGGTCAGTACTGAGGGAGTGCTGCACTGTCAGAGGGTCAGTACTGAGGGAGTGCCGCACTGTCAGAGGGTCAGTACTGAGGGAGTGCCGCACTGTCAGAGGGTCAGTATTGAGGGAGTGCCGCACTGTCAGAGCAGAATGGATAGTTAGGAAATACAGCGGGGTGGGGAGGGGGATAGAAGGGGATAGAACGCTGGTTGCAACAGGTCGCAAATGACAAAGCAATGACGGCCATCTTGGACCCGCAGCTTGGGGGGGGGGGGCACAGAAACTCCCCATCAGAATAGTCACACGTGAGGGAGAAGGACAGACTGAGCAGAAAGAGCTGGATAGGACAGATCTACCAAGTCTGTTATAGGACAAGGGCTACGAGGGTGGCCATACTGTTCAATAAGAGGGCGACATTCCCAGCAACAAAGACTCTGACGACCCTGCTGGGGCGATATGTCATAGTTAGTGGGGTCCTGGAAGGGGGGCTGGCAAATCTGTACGACCTCAACTTGGACAACACATACTTTCATGGCAGAAATCCCTGACACTGACTCATTATTTGGGGCTTGGGGGGGGGGGGGGTATCATTGGCCAGGTTCCGCACTACAAAAACGTGAGGATGGAGACGGGCTCGGCCAACCCCCCTTCCCCATGGAGGCTGGACACAGCTCTCCTCGCCAACAAGGCCTTCTGTCACATGCCATTAGTGGGTACATATCCTGCAACCAGAATGGGGAGGTCTTACCCTCCACATTCTGGGAGGCACTAAAGGTGGTGATAAGGGGGAAATAATAGCTCTGCGGGATAGGAAGGAGAGGCTAGGCTGCAGCTGTTTGATTCCATATTGGAGGTGGATCGGCAGTACATACAGAGCAAACGCTCTGTCCCTTCCTGACCCACTCTACTGCTCTTTACCCAGCTGTTCTGTTCTGAAGCTTTGACCTCCCTCTTAGTATTTCCAATCTTTCCTCAGCCGAAGACCCCCTTACCTAAAATTCTGGGGGTTACCATTTATCAGGAACTGAACTGGACCAGCCAGATGAATACTGTGGCTACCAGAGCAAGTCAGAGGCTGAGAATCTGCAGCAAGTAACTCACCTCCTGACTTCCTAAAGCCTGTCCACCATCTACAAGGCACAAATCAGGAGTGTGATGGAATACTCTCCACTTGCCTGGATGAGCGCAGCTCCAACAACACTCAAGAAGCTCCACACCATCCAGGACAAAGCTGCCCCACTCCATGGGCACCGCATCCAGCAATGAGGCAAGGGCTCAGAGTCACTCACCACCCTGACTGGGAAATATATTACAGTAAGAAGTCTTACACACCAGGTTAAAGTCCAACAGGTTTGTTTCAAACACGAGCTTTCGGAGCAGTGCTCCGAAAGCTCGTGTTTGAATCAAACCTGTTGGACTTTTACCTGGTGTTGTAAGACTTCTTACTGTGCTCACCCCAGTCCAACGCCGGCATCATCACATCAGGGAAATATATCACCATTTCCTTCACTGTCGCTGGGGCAACATCCTGGAACCCCCCTAACAGCACTGTGGGTGCACCTACACCACATGGGCTGCAGCGGTTCAAGTAGGCAGCTCACCACCACCTTCTGAAGGGCAATTAGGGATGGACAATAAATGCTGGCCTAACGAGCAATGCCCACATCCCGCAAAATAGTTTTTAAATCTTAAATTCCAAAAGAACTCACCAGTCATTGGTTCTACTTTGAGCAGAGGTTCCTGTGAGTACACTTCGTATTGAACAATTGGATAGATGTGAGGGAGAGTGAACTGAACCCGCCCCACAGATGCACAAAGCTGCCGCAATGTGTACGTCCCAGCTTCCTTAGCCTGAACAAAGAACAATAAAACCAAGGTTATAACTGGGGTACGGGTCCCACACACACTGACCCTCACTGGGGTATGGGTCCCACACACACTGACTCTCACTGGGGTACGGGTCCCACACACACTGACTCTCACTGGGGTACGGGTCCCACACACACTGACTCTCACTGGGGTACGGGTCCCACACACACTGACACTCACTGGGGTACGGGTCCCACACACTGACTCTCACTGGGGTACGGGTCCCACACACACTGCCTCTCACTGGGGTACGGGTCCCACACACACTGACTCTCACTGGGGTACGGGTCCCACACACACTGACTCTCACTGGGGTACGGGTCCCACACACACTGACTCTCACTGGGGTACGGGTCCCACACACACTTACTCTCACTGGGGTACGGGTCCCACACACACTGACTCTCACTGGGGTACGGGTCCCACACACACACTGACTCTCACTGGGGTACGGGTCCCACACACACTGACTCTCACTGGGGTACGGGTCCCATACACACTGACTCTCACTGGGGTATGGGTCCCACACACACCGACTCTCACTGGGGTACAGACCCACACACACTGACTCTCACTGGGGTACGGGTCCCACACACACTGACTCTCACTGGGGTACGGGTCCCACACACACTGACTCTCACTGGGGTACGGGTCCCACACACACTGACCCTCACTGGGGTACGGGTCCCACACACACTGACTCTCACTGGGGTAGGGGTCCCCCACACACTGACACTCACTGGGATACGGGTCCCACACACACTGACTCTCACTGGGGTACGAGGTCTCCCCTTGTTCTTTGACCCATTTACCCTCCACATTTTTCAGAGTTGAGGGACCTATTCCCTACCTAAACAGTGACCCGGCCATGACTCCTTGCCCCTCATGGTTGCCGGTCAGCTTCTTCATTGCTACTTCCTCGGTCCCATTCCCATACTGCCCTATCTCTCTTTTCATTCACACACCCATCATACATCACATCATCCCCGCTCTTCCAGCAACTCCCACATTCTGTTTCTGCCTCAAACCCCCCACCCCACTGCCATCCATTTCTCGCTTCAGGCTTCCTTGCCTCTCTGGCACATTGCTGTGAAAGTTTTGTAGTTTGTATAAAGGTGGGTGATCTCTCGATGGCACAGGCAGACCTACAGGGAGCTGCCATTATTTTGTTTAGTGTTTTGAGTTCTAAAAGCACTGGCCTCTGTCTTGAAGTGGATGGTGTTAATTCCTGGTTTCAGCAGTATGTCAGTGGTCCGTAACGCATGTGCAGCATCTTCCACAGCCAGCCCGGAGGATCGTTCCAGAGAGGAGCTGCTCTCCTGTCTCCCGAACAGCAGGTGCATGTTCTTGCAGATAATGCCGCTGGAATTTAGCGAGCTGTCTGAAGGACTTCGGTCATAAAGCTCGTACAGTTCAATGAAAGGCTGTTTGTTCCTGGGGAAAGGGTGGCCAATGGGCTCACTGGGGAAGAGGAAGATCCCATTCGCATTCCGACTGCGGCTGCCAAACTCACTGTTCCTCTTGGAGGTGTCCTTATTGACAGAGAGATTCAGGTGAATGGAAAACTGATGTAGGTGCACAGGGAGGGGCATGAGGCTGTGCACAGTCAGTTCAATCTCCAGGAGCCCACCTACATGAACCATCGCGCACACCGGCTTGAAACATAAACTCTGCAACTGGAGAAAGCCCTCCATCCCCAGCAGCAAGCGGTCATCTGAAAACACAGAACACAGCACAGCGGTTTAAACAAACCTTTCTCCCTGATCCAAACTTCGGCTCTGCCCACAAGTTAGTCTCATCCACCCAACCACAAACCATGGCATTTACAGTGCAGAAGGAGGCCTTTCGGCCCATCGAGTCTGCACCGGCTCTTGGAAAGAGCACCCTATCCAACCCCACACCTCCACCCTATCCCCATAACCCAGTAACCCCACCCAACACTAAGGGCAATTTTGGACACTGAGGGCAATTTAGCATGGCCAATCCACCTAACCTGCACATATTTGGACTGTGGGAGGAAACCGGAGCACCCGGAGGAAACCCAAGCAGACACGGGGAGAACGTGCAGACTCCGCATAGACAGTGACCCAAGCCGGGATAGAACCTGGGACCCTGGAGCTGTGGAGCAATTGTGCTAACCACTATGCTACCGTGCCGCCCACTCCCTCCCCAGTCTAACTCCACACCTCCAAACTCTGGAAGGCTGAGTTCGGACGGTGCAGTTTCATTCCCCTCAGCACATGGATGATGATAGTTTCCTGGTCTCACCTTGCCCGCTGTCAGGCTCCTTCGTCAGGTTCAGAATCTCCTGGCAGAAGTGTATCCGTTCTGTTTCAGTCAGGTTGGCGTCACCAGCCAGCAGGCTACTGGTCTGGAGGTAGCTAGGAAACTGGGTTAATGGACAGTAACAGAATATTGGGGAGGGAGGCCATTGGGCCCATTGAGTCTTCTACGCCATTCAATGTCATCATGTCTGGTTGTCTATCTCAATGCCATATTCCTGCACTCTCCCCACACCCCTGGACACGTTCAGTGCCTTGAAATCTATTTCTTTCTAAAATACATTCAGTGACTAGGCCTCAACAGCCTTTTGCAGTGAAGAATTCCTCAGGTTCACCATCTTCCAGGCGATGAGATTTCTCCTCATCTCAGTCCTAACTGTCCTCAGCCAGGGGAAACAATACCTCTGTACCCAGTGTGTGCAGCTCTGTCAGAAGCTAATACGTTTGAGATCCCCTCTCATTCTCCCTCCGTGTAAATAGTCAGGAAAATAAGTTTGGATTTTTGTTTTTGCAAAGTCATCATCATATCCTTGAAAACAAGCTCATGGAGATGTGATTGGTTTAATTGGATTAGAGACAGAAAGACCACAAAGGTCAACCATCAATAAAGCCGTAAAGGTAAGGGGTTTGATATGAAACCAGCGGTTTGAAGTTGGCTGTTGCATTCCAATAGGGAATATATACAATTGGAAGATTGTAAATAGATTTTTGAAAGTAAATTTAGAGTACCCAATTATTTTTTTGCAATTAAGGGGCAATTTAGCGTGGCCAATCCACCTACCCTGCACATCTTTGGGTTGTGGGGGTGAGACCCGCGCAGACACGAGGAGAATGTGCAAACACCGTATGGACAGTGACCCGGGGCCAGGATCGAACGCGGGTCCTCGGTGCAGCGAGGCAGCAGTGCTAACCACTGCACCACACTGCCGCCCGGGAAGATTGCAAATAGTGGCCATAAAGTTAAAAAGCCGTTCAATTCTAGGAAAGGGGGAATTCTAAAGGATTGTGGGAAACAATAGAGGGTCAGATCAAAGGGGAAAAGCATATTTAAGAAAACATCGAAGACTGTGGGCGTGGTGGCTGGCACGGTCTCAACAAAGATAGAGCTTGGACGAAGCCAGACTTGGAGAACTAGTTAGTGGTCACCCTCAGAGATACCCTAAAGCAGCAAGGCAATGTGTGATAAAGTTATTGCAATTTTATAAATGAGAAAATCTATAAGGACTGTTGCCAGCAGAAGGGGGATTTAGCTCTGTCTTTATTTTAAGCCAAGATCTTTTCAAAAATGTTCAAAAGTACTGTTAACGTGTAAAGGTATTATTGTGTTTTCAGTGTTAATTGTTTTTTTTAATTTTAATTAATGTTTAACCTTTCAGTGACTTGTGAACAAGAACACCCAGGTGGCTTTGTACATCAGCATTTCCCAATCTATTTAAATAATACTCTGCCATTCTGGTTTTTGTACCAAAGTGGATAACTTTACATTTATCCACATAATATTGCATCGACCATCTATTTGCCCAACTTGTCCAAGTCACCTTGAAGCCTCTAAACATCCTCTTCGCCACTCACATTCCCACCAAGTTTTGTGTCATCAGCAAACTTGTAAATATTACATTTGGTTCCCACATCCAAACCATTGATACACGTTGTGAATAACTGGGGCCCCAAGGACTGATTCCTGCAGCACCCCACTAGTCACTCCTACCACTCCAGAATTACCTATTTATTCCTACTCTCAGTTTCCTGACCGTAACCAATTCTTAATCCATGTCAGTATTATTAATCCCTCCTGCAGACTGATCACAGACAGCTCACCTCTGGGGTTCCTGGCTACTAACCACCTTCATCACCAAGTTAATCTCATAGAAACACAAACATCATGTTGGAGATTACACATGGCCCGGAGTGAGCAGCGAGATGGCCCTGCGGACAGTCCATTGAGATGGTCCGAGAGGGCTTCACCAATACACTGACAACTTGTATTTATATAGCCCTTCAGAATGTAAGAGTCCAATGAATGGCCAAGTCTAGGGGTAACAAAGGGGTTTCAGCAGCAAATGAGCTGAGACAGGGGTGAACCGGGGTCCCGAGAGTGTCACACTGGGTGTTTGGATTACTCGTCCTGTGACAGAGTGCCATGTACAAGGATACTTCTGGGTTTGCTGGAGCTGCTTCTGACACTCAGCCAGTTGTTTCCGTGTGTGTGCGATTAGCAGAGGCCAGCCCTCAGCCTGGTACGTTTTCAGTGCTTCCTGGAGATACATTTCTGCTTCCTGAGGCTGCCCTTTTTTCCTGGCAACAAGAAAACAATGATCAGATTAATAATAATCTTTATTATTGTCACAATTAGGCTTACATTAACAACTCAATGAAGTTACTGTGAAAATCCCCTCGTCGCCACATTCCGGCGCCTGTTCAGGTACACAGAGGGAGGATTCAGAATGTCTTGGGGGAAGAAACCGGAGCACCCGGAGGAAACCCACGCAGACACGGGGAGAACGTGCAGACTCTGCACAGACAGTGACCCGAGGCCGGAATTGAACCTGGGACCCTCGAGCTGTGACACAACAGTGCTAACCACTGTGCCGCCCATTAAAGAGAAATTCAAAGAGAACTGCCTGAAATACTCAGCAGCTCACTCAGCATTTTGCTTTTATGGCAGGTGACAGCTCTGGGTTGATTAATTGCAGATTCTGTGCTCAAAGGGAGCGTTCGAAAGGAGGCTCTAAATGATCATTAACTGCTCCATTTGTTGTAGAACCAGCACCTCACAGCACATGTGCAGCATCTTGGGACAGGATCTGGTTATCGCTGGAAGGCTGGCATTCCCTCAAGGTGCTGCCTATGAGCCATCTTGAAATCCTGCAGTTCTTGATCAAAATACTTCACAACCAGTAAGCACCACTGAAGACTTTGTCCTTCTCAGTGGGAGTAATTGAGGCTTTGGAAGGTGCAGTCACTGAAGACTTTGTCAGTAGCTGCAGTGCATCTTGTATCTTCTTCTGGAGCAGAATCACAGGATCTCCACTGTGCAATTGGTGGCCATTCAACCCATCAAGTGCGTAGAAACTCTCTGGAAGAGCAGATCAAAGATCACATACTTCCAAACCGGTCCGATGGATTTGGAGATGGCTGATAAATCCATTAAATTAAGTGACACTTTGGCATCCAAACTGGGCCTGTCGTAACGGGTAGAGGGCAGACCTGGGGTCCTGTCAGGTGGGGGGGGGGGGGGGGGGGGGGGGGGGGGGGGGGGGGGGGGGGGGGGGGCTACTTTTACAGGTCAAAGGATACAGACATCCTGAGACTTTGTCAGGAATGCAGACAGCCCAGGACATGAGGCACAGCTGCCACGAACACAGCATGATCTCTGGAAATATTGGATAGCTGGTCACCCTGATCCAATGTGCCATCTGTACACACTGCCACACATGGGTAGATGGAAGGGTTGGGTAGATGGGTTGTTTGGAGGTTAACACACTCTCTCGATGCCTCAGCTTCAACTCCCCGTGTTCCCAACAAAGTCCCTTGATGCGTTTGGTGCCTTCCCAAATAAACCTTTCCATTTTCGTTGGTCAGATGCCAGTCTCGCCCATCAGTATGTTTGACCTGGAGATGTGTTTGAGGACATCCCTACAGCCTTTCCGCTGTCTTCATGGGTGTCGCCTGGTGGAACACTTGCTTCACTGGTCTAGTGTCAGGCCTCTGAACAACATGCCCCTCCCAGTGGAGTGGGTTTGGAGTGATTATCAGCCTGATGTTGAGCAAAGTTGATTTAGGAGCGGGTGCAGATTTGGAGAATCTGGTGCTTCTCAGGTACTTGTCTGCTGCAGGTCGGCCAAGTCTCTGAAACATATAGAGTGCAGGATCACTGCTGTCTGGGAAACCATAATGTTAATCTCGAATTTGAAAATGTATATATGAATGGTACACACGGCTGCCACTGTTTATCGGTGGTGGAGGGTTTGAATGTTTGTGGAAGGAGGAGCAATCAAGTGGGGCTGCTTTGTCCTGGATGGTGTGGCGCTTCTTGAGTGTTGTTGGAGCTGCGCTCATCCAGGCAAGTGGAGAGTATTCCATCACATTCCTGACTTGTGCCCTGTAGATGGTGGACAGGCTTTGGGGGTCAGGAGGCGAGTTACTCACCGTAGGATTCCTAGCCTTTGACCTACCCTGATAGCCACAGTATTAATGTGGCTGGGTCCAGTTCAGTTTCTGATCAATGGTAACCCCCAGGAAGTTGATAGTGGGGGATTCAGTGATGGTAATGCCATTGACTGTCACGGGGCGGTGGTTAGATTCTCTCTTGCAGGAGATGGTCATTGCCTGGCACTTGTGTGACGCGAATGTAACTTGCCGCTTGTCAGCCCCAAGCCTGGATATTGTCCAGGTCTTGCTGCATTTGGACACGGACTGCTTCATTATCTGAGGAGTCGCCAATGGTGCTGAACATTGTGCAGTCATCCGCAAACATCCCACTCCTGATGTTAAGATGGTGGGAGGTCATTGATGAAGCATTGATTTGAGTGTCTTGATAAGGAACTATCTGTGAAAAGCTTTTAAACCCGCTTCGGGTTTTCATACATTGGTGACGCTTTTTGCAGCCATTATGGGATTATAGTTACTATCGTTACGAGTTAATGTTTACTACCCTAAATACACTTTTGACATCAAAACCACGGGCAGTGGTGTTAAACACCAAATCGCAAAGAATAATTCATGAGCTGAGTCCGCGTAACCCCGATACCAGGAGCAGTAAAAAGAAACTTCCCCCTTTACCCTCTCAAACCTGTGATCTCAATCATCCACTGGACAACTCCACTGTGGTGGAGCTGTGCCAATCAATCCTGAATGATCACTCAACACAGCGAGGAGGCTGCAGCCAATATCTGACCCCCCCCCCCTTACCAACATTGAGTATTGGTGTGGTTTGTTCTAGAACATTCCATGTACCTACATGTAGAAATCAGCAAGATCCTTCCCTAGCAGCTGCGATGAGCGGACCTGTCCAATGGTTTTATACATCTCGATTGCAGTGTGTGAAAGGTCCTAGAAAAGGGGTTAAGAAATATATAGATTAGTGCACCCTGTGAAACCCAATCTGACGGAGCCATGAGCCCCCCACTCCCCCATTTCACAAATCCCATCATCGTGCCTTCCATCCACGATTAAAGCCAATGGTACTGACACAATCCAGAGCTGCAAAGCTGGTTAGCTTCATTAAAACAAAATACTTTTCAGGAATAAGGAGAAAGATTTGGTTCACTGTCCTTTACAGAAGGAAATCTGCCGTCCTCACCTAGTCTGACCTACATGTACCCCTGTTGGCAGAACGGGCGATGAGGATAGGGGTGCCCCACATCACAGGCCAGGTGATCTCAAAGGGGCCTGGGGGATGGGGGGGTACAGCTTGGGGATGGGGTAGCAGTACAACTCAGGGTGACCAGGGAACCTAGCAGCATTGGAAAGTCACAGGAATCTCACCTTGCTAACATTCTCTGTCTCTTGCTCCGCAGCTTGGTCTGGAGCCTGCTCTGCCCAAGGCCGCAGGAAACTACAAAAGGTTGTGAATGTAGCCCAGTCCATCACCCAAACCAGCCTCCCATCCATTGACTCTGTCTATAATTCCCGCTGCCTCAGAAAGGCAGCCAGTATAATTAAGGACCCCACGCATCCCGGACATACTCTCTTCCATCTCCTTCCGTCAGGAAAAAGATACCAAAGTTTGAGGTCACGTACCAGCCGACTGAGGAACAGCTTCTTCCCTACTGCCATCAGACTTTTGAATGGACCTACCTGGTATTAAGTTGATCTCTTCTCTACACCTTGCTATAACTGTAACGTTATATTCTGCAGTCTCTCCTTCCTTCCCTATGTACGGTATGCATTGTTTGTACAGCATGCAAGAAACAATACTTTTTACTGTACACTAATACATGTGACAATAATAAATCAAATCAAATCAGAGATATGGGTTTCAGATGCCAGTCAGCTATGCTCGCTATCTACCTGCTGCTGCTGCCGTTGCACATGCAAAGCGGCAAGAGTGCCAGGGCCAGCCCATGGAGGACCCTACATAAGAGGAACCGCAGAGCAGCAGGGGCCAGCTGGTGAAGCTTAAATGCCAGCTATCCAACAGGCCAAGGAGGTTGTGGGCAGGAGGCAGCATCAGGCCTCGTGTGTACCGTCAGCGCCTGTCCTTAGAGGAGCTGCCAGAACACATGTGATGCTGCGACTCTGGCTTACCAGGCAAACAGTGCGCCACCTGTGCCAAATGGTGGCACACCTGGCATCAAGGGGGTTGGAGGAAGACACCCAGTAGCCGTCACGGTGACGGTCACCCTGAACATGCATATCTCTGGCTCATTCCAGGTCCAGGGGAAAGGCTTCAACTCCATGAATCCGCAACCACCAACTGCACATCATGCATATCTGCGCCTGATATACAGGCAGCGTGCAGCACGCATCCATCCTGGTGCGCTTGGAGGTTCCCGGCATCTTTGAGATGCTCCTGTGGGTGAAGGGTTGGCTTTTAGGTGACAAAGGTTACCCGCTGAGGTCATGGCTAATGAGGCATGTGCAGATGCCCCAGACCGGGGAACAGAATTGTTATAATGAAGCTCACTCAGCAACCAGGAGCGTCATTGAGCGGTGCATCAGTGCTCTCACGGTGCACTTCCGATGCCTGGCCCGCCCTGGTGGGGATAGCCACCAAGAGGGTCTCCTGCAATGTGATGGCCTGCTGGAGGAGGAGGAAAATCAGCAGGCCTCACCTGACCAGGAGGATCCGGATGGTGTCCAGGAGGGTCCGGAGGTGGCAGGGCAGGCCTGCCGCCCAGTGAGAGATCCAGGGCTGCCGCATACGGGACAACCTCATCACCTCCTGATTTGCCAACTCGGATTCCTGGCCGCCGGCGGCTCCACCACCCTCTCACACCTCTTCGCCCCACACAGATTCCACCTACCCCTGAACCTCTCACCCTTTCTCTCTCCCTCAGTCCTTCCAGCCCTTCCCACAAACAGAGCTCCCCCACCCCCCTGTAAGGGCCCTACCAGCATCACGCAGGGCCCTGGGTTGGCAGTATCAGCGGGTCTTGTCCACGGGGTGGAGGATGTTGATGACTCGCTTTGAGGTGAGCTCTGCTGCTCCTCGTTGACTGCCAACGCCTGACTCCTGTCTTTAAGATAATACACCATTTTCCACATGATTCCTGCATGTGTGCTGCTGATTCCTTCTCATGGGCCGAAATATGTTTTGGGGCCAGAGATGGTGAACAGTTAGGGCTCACTCACCGGGTGAGCTGTCATATAAAGGGGGGGCTCACGTTGCTGGCCCCATGCCCTGCCACGTCTCGGTTAGGGTCTCCCAGTGTCCCCCACAAACACCCAGCCATAGCTCATCCTCCACATCCGTGAGACAGAGGTTAGAGACAGATCGGACTGGTGGAGAAAACGTGTTTGTAATTGTTTGCGTTTACAGCGGGTGTGCCTTTTCCCCTTACTATCTCCTACACCTGTGCCAATCATACAAGCCCGACAGTGCAGGAGGCCTTCGGCCCATCGAGTCTGTACCTGCTCTCTGTAAGAGCACCCTCTCTAGACACTCACCTCCACCCTATCACCGCAACCCAGTAACCCCACCTAACCTTTTGGACACTAAGGGCAATTTATCACGGCCAATCCACCTAACCACTTTGGACTGCGTGAGGAAACCGGAGCACCCGGAAGAAACCCAGGCAGACAAGGGAGAACGTGTGACTCCGCACAGTCATCCGAGGCTGGAATTGAACCCGGGTCACCGATGCTGTGACGTATCAGTGCTAACCACTGTGCCCTTGCCACCAACTTAAGTGTCATCTATCTTTCTACTCTTTCGTGGTGTACTGCGCCTTCTAAGTGTTACCCCAGACAGGGCATCAATAGTGAAGCCAGCCTGCTACGTGTCTGTGCCTGTCCTGTGATGCCTTTGGCGGCTGTCCCCTGGAAGGTCTGGACGGAACTGGTCAACTTTCAGGTGTTCTGCCCGCTGCTCATCAGTGTCAGGTGGGGGGGGGGGGGGGGGGGTATTCGGAAGTGCTGCGGCGTTCCAGCACCTCCCCTGCTGGAAGCACCGACAAGGGTCCCATCACTTCCTCCTCCATCGGGGTGCACTATGGCCCCCAGGCTACTCCATGGGGCAGTGGTTAGGCCGGAGTGACTCCGGAGGCTCCTGGGCTGCAGTCCTGGAGGCCCACCTCAATGCCCTCAACCATGGAGCACGGAGACTGGGACACGCTCCCTCAATGAGTCAGACATGTTCCTCTATTCCTGCGAGAGGTCCCTCTGGGCCTAGCCAAGGTCAGTCTGCACCCAACCAATGCTTTTGATGCCCTCAACCATGACTCTTTGTAACTGGGCCAAGCTCTGGAGCAGCAATGTCCATGTGCGACAGGACATGTCGCGTGTGACTGAGCTCAGTCCTGTACCTCAGCCATGGACAACACAAGCCTTGGACGCCTGACCCATTGCTCTGACGTCTTGCCCCACCGTGGACGCCATCCTTTCAGTCTTCATCCCAAGCGCTGTTGATTTGGGCGGCCTCGAGTCTCCGCCCCACCCTGGGGAAGAGGGATTCTCTCCTCTTCTCAATGCATTCGGTCAATCCAGGACTCTGGGAGCTGGACTGCATTCAGCCATCTTCTTGGGATGCCAGTCTGTGGGGAGTGGAGCATTTAAAGGTTGCTCCAGCTTAGAACATAGAACAGTACAGCACAGAACAGGCCCTTCGGCCCTCAATGTTGTGCCGAGCCATGATCACCCTACTCAAACCCACGTATCCACCCTATACCCAAAACCCAACAACCCCCCCCCCCCATTAACCTTACTTTTATTAGGACACTACGGGCAATTTATCATGGCCAATCCACCTAACCCGCACATCTTTGGACTGTGGGAGGAAACCGGAGCACCCGGAGGAAACCCACGCACACACGGGGAGGATGTGCAGACTCCACACAGACAGTGACCCAGCCGGGAATCGAAACTGGAGTCAATGGGAATTGGGGGAAGGTCTCAGCTTCCAAATGTTTCTCAGGTCCTAGGGCAAGCCATGTGCAGCTGTTTCCTCCCAATATAAAGGTCAGATGTGAGGATGTTTACTGATGATTTGCACAATGTTCAGTTTCGTTTGCATCTCACCAGGTGCTGTATGTGGAAGTTGCAGCAAGACCTGGACAATATCCAGGCTTGGGCTGACAAAATGACAAGTTAGATATGTGTAGTAGCAGTAATCTTTATTGTCACAAGCAAGCTTACACTGCAATGAAGTTACTGTGAAAAGCCCCTAGTCGCCACATTCCGGTGCCTGTTCGGGTACACAGAGGGAGAATTCAGAATGTCCTATTCACCTAACAGCATGTCTTTCAGGACTTGTGGGAGGAAACTGGAGCACCCGGAGGAAACCCACGCACACACGGGGAGAACGTGCAGACTCCACACAGACAGTGACCCAAGCTGGGAATCGATCCTGGGACCCTGGTGCTGTGAAGCAACAGTGCTAACCACTGTGCTACCGTGCTGCCCAGCACATCTGCCACAAGTGTGAGGCAGAAATCATCTCCAATGAGAGAATCTAAGCAACACCCCTTGACATTCAATGTGATTACCATCGCAGAATCCTCCACTATTAACATCCCCGGAGTTACCAACGACCAGAAACTGGACTGGGTCAACCGTGTAAATAATGTGGCTCCAAAAACAGGTCAGAGGATGGGAACTGCGTAGAGAGTAACTCACCTCCAGGGTCCCAAAGTCTGTCCACCCTCTATGAGGAACGTGCCTGGATGAGGGCAGAACTAACAACATTCGTGAAGCTCGACACATCCAGCACAAAGCAGTCCGCCTGATCGGCACTCCATCTACCACCGAACCAAACCTGAAACATCTCCCAACTGGAAGGACAAGGTCAGCAGATACCTGTGACCCCACCACCTGGAGGTTCCCCTCCAGGTCACTCACCATCCTGACTGGGAAATATATCACCGTTCCTTCACTGGGTCAAAACATGGAACTCCCTCCCCAACAGCTCTAATAATAATAATCTTTATTAGTGTTTGTGGGTGTAGCTACACCACATGGACTTCAGCTGTTGAAGAAGGCAGCTCACCATCACCTTCTGGAGGGCAAATAGGAATGGGCAATAAATGCTGCCCGGATTCCATGAAAGAATATCACACGCGCATGCACAAAGACGCACACACCCCTTCCCCACCCTGCCCCCAGATGCAACAGAACATACTGTGGAAGAGCAGCCTTACCAGGTAGTGCTTTTCAAAGGTCTCCACAGATGACAGTGCTTCATTCAGTGTCTTGTAGGGGCTTTGTGGGCTATTTGCTGGAAGAGAGCACAGGGAGAAATGTCAGTGTTTAGAGTAGATCAAAAAAAAAAGACCAACTGCATCCAAATGTTTACAGATCTTTCACACGGAGATAATCATAAGAACATAAGAACTAGGAGCAGGAGTAGGCCATCTGGCCCCTCGAGCCTGCTCCGCCATTCAATTAGATCATGGCTGATCTTTTGTGGACTCATCCATTGATAATCATCACAAGTAGGCTTCAATGAAGTTACTGTGAAAAGCCCCTAGTCGCCACATTCCGGCGCCTGTTCGGAGAGGCTGGGACCGGAATCGAACCGTGCTGCTGGCCTGCCTTGGTCTGCTTTAAAAGCCCCATTGCAGTGTCCAAGCAGTTTTTGATGGGGACAGTGTAGAGGGAGCTTTACTTTGTATCTAACCCCGTGCTGTACCTGTCATAGAATTTACAGTGCAGAAGGAGGCCATTCGGCCCATCGAGTTTGCACTGGCTCTTGGAAAGAGCACCCTACCCAAGGTCAACACCTCCACCCTATCCCCATAACCCAGTATCCCCACCCAACACGAAGGGCAATTTTGGACACGGTGGGCAATTTATCATGGAAATTAGCAAACGTGACACCACTGTTTAAAAAAGGAGGTTGGCAGAGAGCGGGTAATTATAGGCCAGTGAGCTTAACTTGTTGGATGCTTCACTGGGCAAGGAATTCCATTATCCACCTAACTTGCACATCTTTGGACTGTGGGAGGAAACCCGGAGCACCCGGAGGAAACCCACGCACACACGGGGAGAACGTGCAGACTCCGCACAGATAGTGATCCAAGCCGGGAATCGAACCTGGGACCTTGGAGCTGTGAAGCAACGGTGCTAACCACTGTGCTACCGCTCCGCCCTGGCAATCAAGCTGTTCCCCACGCAGAACAATTCCACTCGATTTTGTAAATCCCTTTCAGTGCTCAGTTTTGTTGCAGTAACATAAATCTGGAGCAGAGATCATTTCATTAGCTGTCCCTCGATTTGAGGATATCTACTCAGGGACACGAGGTTCTGCCATGGTTCTTCATGTGATTGAACAGGCTGATTCTAGACCTGCAAAGCCGTGGGCACATGAAACAGGACTTCCCACAAGGCATTGAGATCCCGAGGGCAGGATTTGCTTCGTTTTGTTTCCTTCTCTGCCGCTCTGCCTCATCGTTAAGGACACTGGGGCTCAAAGTGTGAAGCAGCTTGATGGAGAGGTTGTTACCATTTTGGACAATTGCAGCAATCTCCTCCCAGTCATCAATGTCAATGCTGTCACACACCAAGGAGAGCTTCACACCGTCTTTGATGTGTTTCCTTCAGTTCCTCTGGCACATTGACCATTTGAGAGTTGATAAAACAGGGCCTGCTCGGGAGATGGTTGACGGCCAACCAGACACGGTGTCCAGTCCGTCAGAGTGACTTTGCAGGAGTGTTACCCGAATGCTGGTGGAACTGGCTTCGAGAAGGATACCAGTGTTTTGTTCAATTATCCTCCCACTGAATCTGGAGGATTTGCTGATGGAATTTCTCCAGCAATCATACGTGTTGCTGAGACACAGTCCAGGTCTCACTGCAGCACAGGACTGTGGCGATAAAACGGATCTGTACACTTGGACTTTTGTGGACTTGTGGAAGTTTTTGTTGTGAAACACTCGCTGCTGTAGTTTGTGGAGGTTTGAGCTGAAGCAGCCGATCTGCTGTTGGATCCCCTTGTCAATGGCGGATTTCTGAGAATGCATGGGAAGAGTTCAACATCTTCCAGAGTCTCTCCTTCAATAGAAGTCCGCATTGTAATACTTTGCTGATCAGCTCTAGGTTGATGTCTGAGTTTTGGCAACAATCGAGGTTCTTCTTTGTAAAATTGAAGAGATCGAGAGTGGTTTTCCAATCTGGTGCCAAGTGGGCAATGACACTGCAATCATCCCCAAACTGTGGATCATGTCTGTCTGTGATGATCACTTTAGTTTCGGCAGGGTGGCGGCTGAGGTTAAAGAGTTTTCAAACTCTAATACTGACACCAGAGGGCATTGATTATTTGAATGGGTGTAAATTGAGAGAGGTGAATACTCAGCGATATCTTGGTGTCCTCGTGCACCAGTCACTGAAAGTAAGCGCGCAGGTACAGCAGGCAGTAAAGAAAGTAACTGGCATGTTGGTCTTCATAGCGAGAGGATTTGAGTATAGGAATAGAGATGTTTCACTGCAATTGTTTAGGGCATTGGTGAGGCCACACCTGGAGTATTGTGTGTAGTTTTGGTGTCCTTATCTGAGGAAGGATGTTCTTGCTATGGAGGGAGAGCAGAGAAGGTTTACCTGACTGATTCCTGGGATGGTGGGACTGTCATATGAGGAGAGACTAAATCGGTTGGGATTATATTCATTGGAGTTTAGAAGAGTGAGAGGGGATCTCAGAGAAACTTACAAAATTTTAACAGGATTAGACAGGGTAGATTCAGAAAGAATGTTCCCGATAGTGGGGAGTCCAGAACTAGGGGTCCTAGTTTGAGGATAAGGGTAAACCTTTAGGACTGAGGTGAGGAGAAATTTCTTCACCCAGAGAGTGGTGAATCTGTGGAATCCACTATTACGAAAAGTAATTGTGACCAAAACGTTGTGAAATTTCATAAAGGAATTAGATACAGCTCTTGGGGGTGAAGGAATCGAGGGATATGGGGGGGAGGCAGGATCAAGGTATTGAACCATGATCATAATGAATGGCAGAGCTGGTTTGAAGTGCCGAATGGCCTCATTATATCCCCCTCACCATTGAGGTGACAGTATTGCTAATCAGTAAGACTACTCCACACCCTCTACCATCTTCCCCATCTCTCGTAAACTTTACAACCAGGGATATTCCGTTCCCAGTCTCGACCATCCAGCAGCCATGTCTCTGTAACAGCGACTACATCAGAATCTTCAACTTGCATTGGGACCTGCAACTCATTGTAAGTTTATTGCTTACACTCTGTGCATTTGTATATAGAACTCTTCATTGGGCTACACCCCCTAACCTGTCCCTCAGCACTGATGTTTTAGTTGCTTGTTTATTATTTTTCTCTTTTGGTTTAACCAGTATACATCTTGTAATTTTGCCATTAGCTGCAGTTCCTGAGGTTGGGTTCCTGACCAGTTCTTTACTCACTGCTCTGCTACTTGTTTTTGGAACTGTACGGAGTTCTCCTAAGGTCTTAAGAGAGGTGGCTAATGAGATAGTAGATGTGTTGGTGTTAATTTTCCAAAATTCATTAGATTCCGGAGAGGTTCCATCAGACTGGAAAGTAGCAAATGTAACTCTTCTTTTCAAGAAGGGAGAGAGGCAGAAACAGGAAACTATCAGCCAGTTAGCTTGTCACCTGTCGTGGGGAAGGTGCTAGAATCGATCATTAAAGGGGTTTTAGCTGAGAGAAACACAAGGTAATTGGGAAGAATCAACATGGCTTTGTTAAAGAGAAATCATGTTTAACCAATTTATTGGAGGTTTTTGAAGGAGTAACATGTGCTGTGGATAAAGGGGAGTCTGTAGACGTACTGTACTTGGATTTCCAGAAAGCATTTCGTAAGATGGCACTTCAAAGGATATTGCAGAAAATAACAATAATTTTTTATTAGTGTCAAAAGTAGGCTTACATTAACACTGCAATGAATGTGAAAATCCTGTAGTCGCCACACTCAGGCGCCTGTTCGGGTACACCGAGGGAGAATTCAGAATGTCCAATTCACCAAACAGCACGTCTTTAAGGACTTATGGGGGAAACCGAGGGAAACCCACGCAGACACGGGGAGAACGTGCAGACTCCGCATAGACAGTGACCCAAGCCTGGAATCGAACCTGGGTCCATGGCGTTGTGAAGCAACAGTGCTACCCACTGTGGTACCATGCCACCCTAGAATAGAAGCTTATGGTGTAGGGGCTAACGTATTAGGCTGGACAGAACACTGGTTGCTGGCAGAAACCAGTGAGTAGGGATAAATGGATCTTCTTCCGATTGGCAGGTTGTGACAAGTGGACACCCACAGGTGTCTGTGCTAGTGCCTCGACCTTTTACAACTTGCATCAATGACTTAAGCGAGGGGAGTGAAGGCACGGGAAGTAAATTTGCAACCGACACAAAGAGAAGTAGGAAAGTATGTTGTGAAGAGGACATGTGGAGTTTGCAGATGGGTACAGATAGATTGAGTGAGTGGCAGAAATCTGGCAGATGGAATACAATGTGGGGAAGTGTGAAGTTGTTCACTTTGGCAGGTAGAATAAAAAAGCAGAGTGTTACTTAAAGGGAGAACGGCTGCAGAATTCTTTTTTATAAAAATTTGTGTACCCAATTCATTTTTTCCAATTAAGGGGCAATTTAGTGTGGCCAATCCACCTAGCCTGCACGTTTTTGGGTTGTTGGGGCGAAACCCACACAAACACGGGGAGAATGTGCAAACTCCACACGGACAGTGACCCAAAGCCGGGATCGAACCTGGGACCTCAGCGCCGTGAGGCTGCAGGGATAACCCACTGCGCCACCGTGCTGTCCAGGCTGTAGAATTCTGAGGTGCAGAGGGATCTAGGTATTCCCGTGCATGAGTCGCAAAAAGTTAGCATAAGAAATAGAAGCAAAATTAGACCACACGGCCCATGTCATGACATGCAGACATACAGAATAGGACATAACCAATGAGCAGTCAAGACACCCAGAGGTGACACTACCACAAGGGGGCAATACACACCCATACAAGGACAGGGCACATATGTTCTGTCTCTTTCCACAGGCGACACTTAGAGAGTAGGACAGGGGCAGATCAGAAGCACCACACCCACCACATGGCTTGGAGCAGACTGGTTAGTTAAACTAAGTTACTATAGCAAGATTAGCAGGAGAGTCAAACTCAGAGAACTGTGCTAATGGTTCAATAAATCACATTGAACTTACTTCAAAGTCTGGAGTATCTTTTGGTTAAAGCTGCATCGAGTTGCAGACTGTGTTATCCCAGAGTACATAACACATGGTACCAGTAATGCCTGTTGAATCTATATAGTTCAACTCATCAAGATCCGTGACTACCAGCAACAGCACTCAGGCAAGATGATCGAGATTCTGGGTCCTCAGCAGCTCAGGTACCACGGCAATCTCAGTGCCAACTGGCGTGCAATGAAGCAGAGATTTGAGATTTACATGGTAGCATCCGACCTAGATGGTGTGGCTGATGGAGGAGATAGATCTTCGACTCACCATTGCGGGTGAAAGTGCAGCAGAAATCTTCAATTCCTTCAAGTACTCCAAGGGGCAGGACAAGAGAGACTTCCAGACAGAGCTGGACAAGTTTGAAAACTACTGCGAGGTGAACACAACAGAAATCGGTAAAACTGGCGCCTATACTCACCACGAGGCAAAGGTAGGCTAGCAACAGAAGCAAACGGCAATTTTGATTGGCAGCCATCTTGCGCAAGGAGCTGCACATGCGCAGTTCCCGAGAAGACGCGATCTGGTAAACCAGTGTTTTGCGCATGCGCGAGAAGCCGCGCATGCGCAGTTCTGAAAAACGCGCACAGTAAAGTCCGTTTGCGCATGAGCGAGAAGCCGCACACGCGCAGTTGCGCTAAGGACGCACAGTAAAGGAAAAGCGATCGGCGCATGTGCAATCCATTCCTACGTTCTACGTCACAAGCGTCATGACGTCAGAGACCCTGGACCACGCCCACTTAAAGGGGAAAGCCAGAAAACACAATTCTTTCACCTGGAACGACAGCACAATGCCTGAACTTCGACCAGTAGCTGAAAGTAACCTCCACAGCAAGCAGTTAGCACTGCACTAAGAGATGATTTCGTCCTTGAAGACTACGACTCAGGCGGTGATTTCATCATTGGACGTGGCAACCTCAGTCCTAGATCCGAACCGCGAGATGTGTTGTACAGTGAAGAATCCGACACAGACATGGAAGAGTTCTTCGGATTTGAGGATCCTCAGCCCAGCATAGACATCCCGACCCATGTGTACAGGATTCTGCTGCGGCCTGACGCCAAGAGGCAGAGAGCGGTACTAGCCCACAGAGAGCGGCCTGACGCCAGAGAGCGGTACTAGCCCACAGAGAGCGGCCTGACGCCAGAGAGCGGTACTAGCCCACAGAGAGCGGCCTGACGCCAAGAGGCAGAGAGCGGTACTAGCCCACAGAGAGCGGCCTGACGCCAGAGAGCGGTACTAGCCCACAGAGAGCGGCCTGACGCCAGAGAGCGGTACTAGCCCACAGAGAGCGGCCTGACGCCAGAGAGCGGTACTAGCCCACAGAGAGCGGCCTGACGCCAGAGAGCGGTACTAGCCCACAGAGAGCGGCCTGACGCCAGAGAGCGGTACTAGCCCACAGAGAGCGGCCTGACGCCAGAGAGCGGTACTAGCCCACAGAGAGCGGCCTGACGCCAGAGAGCGGTACTAGCCCACAGAGAGCGGCCTGACGCCAGAGAGCAGTACAAGCCCACAGAGAGCGGCCTGACGCCAGAGAGCAGTACAAGCCCACAGAGAGCGGCCTGACACCAAGAGGCAGAGAGCGGTACTAGCCCACAGAGAGCGGCCTGACGCCAGAGAGCAGTACAAGCCCACAGAGAGCGGCCTGATGCCAAGAGGCAGAGAGCGGTACTAGCCCACAGAGAGCGGCCTGACGCCAAGAGTGGTCCATGCATCACGAAGAGTCCCTGACTCCACACAGAGAGTGGTCCACACACCACAAAGAGGCCTCACCTCCACACAGAAAGCGATGACAGACTCCACAGCGAGACCACTGCACGACTCCACACAGGGAACAATGCCAGACTCCACACAGAGAGCGATACAAGCCTCCAGTGAGCTCGTTGACAGACTCCACAATGGAAGCAACACAAGACTCCAGAGCGCAGTCCTTGCATGAACAAGACCATGAAGGTCTAGCAACCAGCAGCAGACGATGCAAGTCTGCCACGCTCAAGTGCACAGCAAGACGACTATGACAGCCTACCACACTCATGTGAACAACAAAAAGACTATGAGTCTACCCAGATTATTTGAGCCACCAGAAGACTCTTGACAGTCTACCCAGCTCATTTAACCGATAAGAAGACACTGAAAGTCTACCCACTGTCTGTGCGACAAGTGACAAAGGCATCACAATTCCCATACAGGATGTGCGACATCTCAGCGAGACTGACAGATCTCTGCTAGTATGTACAGAGGCACTCGACAATCAAAGTGAGGCTACTAGTGACTCCAGTGACACACGTTAATTCAAACGTCATCGACTCGAGCCTCTCCACAAGAACCTGAAATGACTCCAGAAGGGGAGCATCAAGAAACCAAAGATGATTCCAGTGAACCGGACATGACTCAAGACAGGGAGCGCCGAGGAATCAGAGACGAAATGCTCAATGAAACAGCAGATGCCACAAAGGACATTGACACAAGTAACTTTGTGAAAGACTCGAATTCTCCACTCGGAATGGTCATTGAGTGCAACAAACACAACAAAACCTACAAAAACAACACAGACAACAAGAAGCGTACCAAAGGCACCAACGTCAACAACAAGCACGACAAAACCAACAACACTGGAACAACGAATGGTACGATATGGTACAACTCAGCCAATGCAGGACACTGTGACAGCACAGCTCAAGTCAATGGCAAGTGTGCAGACATACCATGGCATGATAATGCAGCTTACAAATTCACGTTTGCTACACTACAAACAAGCAGACCAGCTTTCAAGGTAGCTGACATATGGCATCAATACCGCAAACACAGACACCAGTCCAGGTCAGGCAGTAAAGATGACATCAGGAATCGCTACCACAAGCATCGAAAAAAAGAGAGTCCAAATTAGACAACGACGTGATTTGACCACTTGAACACCTCCTGATGACTTCTTGGTTACGTAAACACCAGGACACTGACGGCGTTCACAAGGGAATGACAACATCGACACTTCCAAAACAGCAGAAGAAAGCCACTCGACCTTGTAAATTCATGAACTTTGGACTCATAACTATTATTTGGTATTGTATAATCCTCAATGTCATCATAACTATTCTTTGACCTTGTATCGTCATCACAGTCATCATAACTTGTACATGTCATCACTTATTTACCTGTCTTTGTTCAATTTTTCTTTAACACTACAGAAAATATGTAAAAAGGGGGATGTAGTGATATGCATCACTGCAAATACACACGGGGTTAATGTGAATACACCATAACTAAGTAGACACTAGAGGGAGCACCAGAGACATCATGACATGCAGACATACAGCTAATGAACACATAGAATTGGACACGACCAATGGGCAGTCAAGACACCCAGAGGTGACACTACCACAAGGGGCCATTACACAACCCATATATAGGACAGGGCACACATGCTCTGTCTCTTTCCACAGGCGACACTTGGAGAGTAGGACAGGGGCAGATCAGAAGCATCACACCCACCACGTGGCTTAGAGCAGACTGGTTAGTCAGACTGAGTTACTATAGCAAGATTAGCAGGAGGGTCGAACTCATAGAGAACTGTGCTAATGGTTCAATAAATCACATTGGACTTACTTCAAAGTCTGGAGTATCTTTTGGTCAAAGCTGCATCGAGCTGCAGCCTGTGTTATCCCAGAGTACATAACACAACACTATCTATCTCTGTCTTAAAGAAACTCAGTGATTTTAGGTATGCAGGTACCACAAGAAGGATAATCAAATGCTGTTCCCCTGTATTACACGAGGAATTGAATGTAACAGTAAGGATATTATTCTTCAGTTATACTGGGCATTGATTTTTTTATTTTTTAAATTTAGATTACCCAATTATTTTTTCCAATTAAGGGGCAATTTAGTGTAGCCAATCCACCTACTCGGCACATTTTTGTGGGTTGTGGGGGCGAAACGCACGCAGACACGGGGAGAATGTGCAAACTCCACATGGACAGTGACCCAGAGCCGGGATTCGAACCTGGGACCTCAGCGGCGTGAGGCGGTTGTGCTAACCACTAGGCCACCGTGCTGCCCTATACTGGGCATTGATGAGACCACATGTCGACTACTGTGTGCAGCTTTGGTCACTTTATTTAAGGAAGGATGAAAATGCCTTGGAGACAGTGCAGGGGTTTATTAGATTGATACCCGGAATGAGTGGGTTGTCTAATGAGGAAAGGTTGGACAGACCGGGACTGTATCCACTGGAGTTGAGAAGAGTGAGGGTGGGTTGATTGAAGGATATCAGACCCTGGACAAGGTGGAGGTGGAAAGGACGTTTCCTCTTGTGGCTGAGTCCAGAACTAGAGGACACAGTTTTAAAATTAGGAGCCTCCCTTTTCAGACAGAGATGAGAAGGCGGCAAAGTCACTGAATATGTTTTAAAGCGGAGGCAGATAGATTCTTGTTGGGAAAGAGGAGTAGATGGAAATGTGCAATTCGAAACATAAACAGATTAGCAATAATCTTATTGAATGATGGAGCAGGCTTGAGGGGCCGAATGGTTACTTCTGCTCCTAGTTTGTAAGTTTGTGTGGAGGGGGTGCTTCTGAACAGAATTGTACAGCTTCTGGGTAAGAATGTGAAAGATTGCATCCACAGTGAGCCAGGGTCCATCTGTCGGTGCTAAATGACTGCTCAGGGAATTTAATGTGAAAGAGGTGCTTAGAAAGTGTGTGGAATTTTAGTGCTAAAGTACTACACATCCTGATTGAGCTGCCATGATTAGTGAAAAGGAATGAAACGGTGCAGATTGCCAGTTACCAGTCTCAGGACGTTCCGCTCCCAGACCTGCCAAAACATCCACTGTCCTTTTCAGATCTTCAGAATCGGGTCCTTTGTTCGAGATCAGACCGCACAGGTAGCCCAGTGACTTCAGCTGGCGGGGTTAGAAAGTGAGGAGATGTTACTGAAGAGCAGGCCAGTACACACACACACACACACACAGACACACAGACACACAGACACACAGACACACAGACACACAGACACACAGACACACAGACACACAGACACACACACACAGACACACACAGACAGACACAGACACAAACCCCACACAACTGTGTCAAAGAACCCCCCCCCCAGTGCAATTCAAATAACTGTACTGCCAGGGATCCAAATAATCCCCTCCCACTTCAAGGGAAAATAATAATAATCTTTATTAGTGTCACAAATAGGCTTACATCAACACTGCAATGACGTTACTTACTGTGAAAAGCCCCTAGTCGTCACATTCGAGCGCCTGTTCGGGTACACAGAGGGAGAATTCAGAATGTCCAATTCACCTACGCAGACACAGGGAGAACGTGCAGACTCCGCACAGAGAGTGACCCAAGCCGGAAATTGAACCCAGCTTCCTGGTGCCATGAAGCAACAGTGCTAACCACTGTGCTACCGTGCTGCCCATTTCAGACAAAGCATTAATTTGCTTCCAAACCCTCCCACCCAGCCAGCCCCCCTCACCAAACCCTCCCACCGCCCCACCCACCCACTCTCTCCGTCAACAAACTCTCTTACAAACTTAGAAACAAGAGGAGTAAGCCATTTGGCCCTTCGAGCCTGATCCACCATTCAATATGATTATGGCCAATCCTCTACCCCAACACCACACTCCCGCTCTCCCCATACCCCTGGACACCTTTAGAATCTAGAAATCTATTTCTTTCCTTGTGAAATATATCCACTAGCTTGGCCTCCGCAGCTTTCCGTGGTGGAGAATTCCACAGGTTCACCACCGAGTGAAGAGGTTCCTCCTCATCTCAGTTCACAATGGTCTGTTCGTATCCTGAGTCTCTGGCCCCTTGTTCTAGACCCCCCCCCCCCCCCCCCCCCCCGCCAGAGGAAACAACATCTCTGCATCCACTCTGTGCAGCCCTGTCAGTGAGATCCCCTCTCTAGCTTCTAAACCCCAGTGAACACAGGCCCAGTGGGCCCAAACCCTCCTAATAAGACAATCCTGACATCCCAGGAATCAGTCTGGTGAACCTTTGCTGCACAGACCCAAACTCCACACAATCCTCCAGCTGTGGTCTCACCAAGGCCCTGTACAGCTGCAGTAAGACCTCCACTCGAGTCCTCTTGCAATGAAGGCCAACAAACCATTTACCATCCGAACTGCTTGCTGCATGTTTGCTTTTAGTGACTGGTGTACAAGGACACCCAGGTCCCTCTGTATATCAACATTTCCCAATCTATCGCCATTTAAATAATACTCTGCTCTTCTGGTTTTCCTACTGACGTGAATAACTGTACAGGCATCCCCGTTACATGTTGCATCTGCCATGTATCTGCCCACTCACTCAACTTGTCTAAATCCCCTTGAAGCCCATTAATAGACATATGGATGAAAATGGAATAGTGTAGGTCAGATAGGCTTCAGATGGTTTCACAGGTCGGCGCAACATCGAGGGCCGAAGGGCCCGTACTGCGCTGTAATGTTCTATGTTCTAACACCCTCCTTACCACTCTCAATTCTACCGAGTTTTGTGTAGTCAGCAAAGTTGGAAATATTATGTTTGATTTCTTTATCCAAATCATTGATTTATATTATGAATAACTGGGGTTCAAGCAGTGGTCCCTGCAGGACCCCACTAGTCACTGCCTGCAAACTCAAAACAGACCCATTTGTTCCGACTGTTTCCTGTCTGTGAATCAATTCTCAATCTACTAATATATTCAACTTAATTCCAGGTGCTTTAATTTTGCTCACTAACCTCTTTTGTGGAACTTTATCAAAAGCTGTCTGAAAATCCAAATACACCATATCAACTGGTTCACCCTTATTTATTCCACTAGTTTCATCCTCAATAAACTCCAAAAGATTTGTCAAACATGATTTCCCTTTCCAAAACCCATAGTGAGTTTGTCATTAATACTATAGACGTGTCCTGTTATCAAATCCTTTATAATAGACTAAAGCATTTTCCCTGCTCCTGATGTTAGTCTAACCGGTCTTCAATGGCCTGTTTACCCCCTCCCTCCTTTTTTAAACAGCGGGGTTACATTTGTCACCCTCCAATCTGCTGGGGCTGTTCCAGAATCCACAGAACACATCCACTATATCATGCCCACCTCCTGTGGTGCCCTGGGATGTTGATTATCAGACGCTGGGAGGTCGATTCTCAGACGCTGGGAGGTCGATTCTCAGACGCTGGGAGGTCGATTCTCAGACGCTGGGAGGTCGATTCTCAGACGCTGGGAGGTCGATTCTCAGACGCTGGGAGGTCGATTCTCAGACGCTGGGAGGTCGATTCTCAGACGCTGGGAGGTCGATTCTCAGACGCTGGGAGGTCGATTCTCAGACGCTGGGAGGTCGATTCTCAGGTGCTGGGGGTTTAACTGCTTTCAATCGGCACCACTTTCTTTCAGTAATACTGATTTCCTTCACTTCTCACTAACTCCTCGGTTACATGCATTTCTGGGAAGTTAATTGCATCGTCCGCCGTGAAGATAGAACTAAGTTCCTCCCGGTCACCCCCATCCTCCCACCCATTAACCCTGCCTCCCCGCCATCTCATCACCCCCCCCCCCACCCCCCCCCCCCCCCCCCGACCCTCTCACACGCTCAACCCCACCCAGTCTCCCACCCCCTCACCAACCCCGGTCATCCAACCAGCTCACCCCCGCACGGTCTCCCACCCGCTCACCCACCCACCAGGCCCTCCCACCCCTCCCACTCACCCCTGCCTGGCCCTCCCACCCCCTCACCAGGCCCTCCCACCCTCACCCACCCCTCCCACTCACCCCCGCCTGACCCTCCCACCCCCTCACCCACCCTCACCCCCGCCCAGCCCTCCCACCCCCTCACCCCTCCCACCCCCGCCCAGCCCTCCCACCCCCTCACCCCTCCCACCCTCTCACTCCCGCCCAGCCCTCCCACCCCCTCACCCACCCAGCCCTCTAACCCCCTCACCCACCTGTCCCTCCCCCCACCCTCTCACCCCCGTCAGGCCCGCTCACCCCCCCCCCCCCCCCCCCCCCCGGGCCCTCCCACCCCCTCACCCCCGGCCCTCTGACCCCCCCCCCAAACCATGCACGGCCCTCCCACCCCCGCCTGGCCCTCACCCCCCCTTGACACATGGTCACCCCACGCCCTCCACACTCCGGCCCGGTCACACCCTCCTCCCTCCCATGCGGTCATGCCCACCCTGTCACCCACCCACCTATTGTCACTGCCCCAGGTTACTCTCCAGGGGTCCCGTGGCCTCCTCCTTTCCCAATCTGCCTGGGTTTGGGATACAGACCGAGATCAAGTTCTCTTCTGCTCCCTTTGTCCTGATGGATGTTCACAGGAGGAGTGAGCGTGGGAAACAGAGGCACAGTCTGCGTTCCAGCACAATGTCGGGGCTTCCATAAAGGACGTTACTGAACGAGATGGGTTTTCATGATATTCGGGGGGTTTTATGATTATGAATATTAATGAGACTAGCTTTTTGTTCCTGATGTATTAAATTTAAACTTCCCTGGGCGCGGTAGGTGACAGGATTTGTCCTGGACTTTGGCTCCTTAGTCCAGGCCGCTGGATTCCTAGAACAGGATTTTCACCACTGAGCCTGTGTTCCTTACCCTGATGTACAGAATGCCCCCTCATCAGTGTTTAATCTGTATCAAGGGTTAATTCATATTCTTTATGCCAATTTAGATCATTTCAGTATCTGGCTGCCACACATGTTCACGGCGGAACCCAGCTCACCACTCACTCAGATACCTTTTCTGTAGCATAGCTCCAAAGCCCAACCGTGTGGCAGGAATTATTCTCCAGCTCAGCTGCATCACAACAGCCTTCAATTCTCTGCAGGACCTCAAGGCAGCTCAGGAAGACCCAGCAATCCAGGGCTCCAACTGGGACCGACACCTGAACAGGAAACAGACAAGTGATCAAATTTATTTATCTCTAACCCCGTGCTGTACCTGTCCTGGGAGTGTTTGATGGGGACAGTGTAGAGGGAGCTTTACTCTGTATCTAACCCCGTGCTGTACCTGTCCTGGGAGTGTTTGATGGGGACAGTGTAGAGGGAGCTTTACTCTGTATCTAACCCTGTGCTGTACCTGTCCTGGGAGTGTTTGATGGGGACAGTGTAGAGGGAGCTTTACTCTGTATCGAACCCCGTGCTGTACCTGTCCTGGGAGTGTTTGATGGGGACAGTGTAGAGGGAGCTTTACTCTGTATCTAACCCTGTGCTGTACCTGTCCTGGGAGTGTTTGATGGGGACAGTGTAGAGGGAGCTTTACTCTGTATCGAACCCCGTGCTGTACCTGTCCTGGGAGTGTTTGATGGGGACAGTGTAGAGGGAGCTTTACTCTGTATCTAACCCTGTGCTGTACCTGTCCTGGGAGTGTTTGATGGGGACAGTGTAGAGGGAGCTTTACTCTGTATCTAACCCCGTGCTGTACCTGTCCTGGGAGTGTTTGATGGGGACAGTGTAGAGGGAGCTTTACTCTGTATCTAACCCCGTGCTGTACCTGTCCTGGGAGTGTTTGATGGGGACAGTGTAGATGGAGCTTTACTCTGTATCTAACCCCGTGCTGTACCTGTCATAGAATTTACAGTGCAGAAGGAGGCCATTCGGCCCATCGCGTTTGCACTGGCTCTTGGAAAGAGCACCCTACCCAAGGTCAACACCTCCACCCTATCCCCATAACCCAGTAACCCCACCCAACACGAAGGGCAATTTTGGACACGCAGGGCAATTTATCATGGAAATTAGCAAACGTGACACCACTGTTTAAAAAAGGAGGTTGGCAGAGAGCGGGTAATTATAGGCCAGTGAGCTTAACTTGTTGGATGCTTCACTGGGCAAGGAATTCCATTATCCACCTAACTTGCACAACTTCGGACTGTGGGAGGAAACCGGAGCACCCGGAGGAAACCCACGCACACACGGGGAGAACGTGCAGACTCTGCACAGACAGTGACCCAAGCCGGGAATTGAACCTGGGACCTTGGAGCAGGGAAGCGATTGTGCTATCCACAATGCTACCGTGATGCCCTGGGAGTGTTTGATGGGGAAGGGTGTACTTGGATTGTAACAGAGATTCACTGGACTGCTTCCTGAGATGAGAGTAATGTCCTTTGAGGAGTGTTTGAGTAAACTAGGATTATATTCCAGAGTAGTGAGAAAAATTGAAACAGTCTGCAGTGTTTTAAGGATTAGAGAAGGATCAGGTAAAGACTGAGAAATGTTTCCTATTACTGGGTAATTTTAAATTCCATCTAGAAGGACAAGAGCAGCAGATACCTGGGAACCCCACCACCTGGAGGTTCCCCTCCAAGTCACTCACCACACTGACTGGGAAATATATCACCGCTCCCTCACTGTCACTGGGACAACATCCTGGAACTCCCTCCCTAACAGCACAGTGGGTGTACCTACACATGCGGGATTGAAGCGGTTCAAGAAGGCAGCTCACCACCACCTTCTGAAGGGCTATTAGGGTGTGGAATAAATGTTGGCATAACCAGCCACGCCCATATTCTGTGAAAAACATTGAATCTGATCAGCCCTGATCTTTCTGAATTTTGGAGGTGAATAAGATTTCATTGGCAGGAGAGAAGTTGTGTGCAACATATACATGGTGTACATGAACCTCTCCCCAGCAAAAGGAAGGACGGTAGAAAGAGGGAAAATCGACCGTGGATATCTAAGAAAATAAGGGAGAGTGTCACATTGAAGGAAAAAGCATACAAAGTGGCAAAGGTTAGTGGGAGACTAGAGGACTGGGAAATCTTTAGGGGGCAACAGAAAGCTACTAAAAAAGCTATAAAGAAGAGTGAGATAGAGTACGAGAGTAAACTTGCTCAGAATATAAAAACAGACAGTAAAAGTTTCTACAAATATATAAAACGAAAAAGAGTGGCTAAGGTAAACATTGGTCCTTTAGAGGATGAGAAGGGAGTTTTAATAATGGGAAATGAGGAAATGGCTGAGGAACTGAACAGGTTTTTTGGGTCGGTCTTCACAGTGGAAGACACAAATAACATGCCAGCGACTGATAGAAATGAGGCTATGACAGGTGAGGACCTTGAGAGGATTGTTATCACTAAGGAGGTAGTGATGGGCAAGCTAATGGGGCTAAAGGTAGACAAGTCTCCTGGCCCTGGTGGAATGCATCCCAGAGTGCTAAAAGAGATGGCTAGGGAAATTGCAAATGCACTAGTGATAATTTACCAAAATTCACTAGACTCTGGGGTGGTCCCAGCAGATTGGAAATTAGCAAACGTGACACCACTGTTTAAAAAAGGAGGTTGGCAGAGAGCGGGTAATTATAGGCCAGTGAGCTTAACTTGTTGGATGCTTCACTGGGCAAGGAATTCCATAGATTCACAACCCTTTGGGTGAAGAAGTTCCTCCTAAACTCAGTCCTAAATCTACTTCACCTTACTTTGGAGCTATGCCCCCTAGTTCTGCTTTCACCCGCCAGTGGAAACAACCTGCCCGCATCTATCCTATCTATTCCCTTCATAATTTTATATGTTTCTATAAGATCCCCCCCGCATCCTTCTAAATTCCGAGTACAGTCCCAGTCTAATCCAACCCCTTCAATTGTGGCATTAACCTAGTGAATCTCCTCTGCACACCCTCCAGTGCCAGTACGTCCTTTCTCAAGTAAGGAGACCAAAACTGAACACAATACTCCAGGTGTGGCCGCACTAACACCTTATACAATTGCAACATAACCTCCCTAGTCTTAAACTCCATCCCTCTAGCAATGAAGGACAAGACTCCATTTGCCTTCTTAATCACCTTTTGCACCTGTAAACCAACTTTTTGCGACTCATGCACTAGCACACCCAGGTCTCTCTGCACAGCGGCATGCTTTAATATTTTATCATTTAAATAATAATCCTGTTTGCTGTTATTCCTACCAAAATGGATAACCTCACATTTGTCAACATTGTATCCCATTTGCCAGACCCTAGCCCATTCACTTAACCTATCCAAATCCCTCTGCAGACTTAGTTATGCTGAGAGGTTATGCTGCAATTATTCAGGTGTTAGTGAGGCCACACCTGGAATATTGTGTTCAGTTTTGGTCTCCTTACTTGAGAAAGGGAAGATGCTGGAATCTATCATCAAGGAAGAAATAGCGAGGCATCTGGATAGAAATTGTCCCATTGGGCAGACGCAGCATGGGTTCATAAAGGGCAGGTCGTGCCTAACTAATTTAGTAGAATTTTTTGAGGACATTACCAGTGCAGTAGATAACGGGGATCCAACGGATGTGGTATATCTGGATTTCCAGAAAGCCTTTGACAAGGTGCCACACAAAAGGTTGCTGCATAAGATAGAGATGCATGGCATTAAGGGTAAAGTAGTAGCATGGATAGAGGATTGGTTAATTAATAGAAAGCAAAGAGTGGGGATTAATGGGTGTTTCTCTGGTTGGCAATCAGTAGCTAGCGGTGTCCCTCAGGGATCAGTGTTGACAATTTACATAGATGATTTGGAGTTGGGGACCAAGGGCAATGTGTCCAAGTTTGCAGACAACACTAAGATGAGTGGTAAAGCAAAAAGTGCAGAGGATACTGGAAGTCTGCAGAGGGATTTGGATAGGTTAAGTGAATTGGCTAGGGTCTGGCAGATGGAATACAATGTTGACAAATGTGAGGTTATCCATTTTGGTAGGAATAACAGCAAACAGGATTATTATTTAAACAATAAAATATTAAAACATGCTGCTGTACAGAGACACCTGGGTGTGCTAGTGCATGAGTCGCAGGTGTAACAGGTGATTAAGAAGGCAAATGGAAATTTGTCCGTCATTGCTAGAGGGATGGAGTTTAAGACTAGGGAGGTTATGTTGCAATTGTATACGGTGTTAGTGAGGCCACACCTGGAGTATTGTGTTCAGTTTTGGTCTCCTTACTTAAGAAAGAAACATTTAAAATTATGAAGTGAATAGTTAGGATTGATGCGGACAGGTTGTTTCCACTGGCGGGTAAAAGCAGAACTAGGGGGCATAGCCTCAAAATAAGGGGAAGTAGATTTAGGACTGAGTTTATGAGGAACTTCTTCACCCAAAGGGTTGTGAATATATGGAATTCCTTGCCCAGTGAAGCAGTAGAGGCTCCTTCATTAAATGTTTTAAGGTAAAGATAGATAGTATTTTGAAGAATAAAGGGATTAAGGGTTATGGTGTTCGGGCCGGAAAGTGGAGCTGAGTCCTACAAAGATCAGCCATGATCTAATTGAGTGGCAGAGCAGGCTCGAGGGGCCAGATGGCCTACTCCTGCTCCTAGTTCTTATGTTTCCCAGTCACCTGTTCAACTCAGCAGTGTTACAGACAGGATGGGGAAATCTCCTGCCTTTAATAAAGGATCCATCTCCTTGAATGAAAGCTCATTCCCCTGATGGGTTGGAAAGGAATTGGAGTGAGGTTTCCACTGTGCCTTACCTCCAGCAGCTTCAGCTCCTGGACACAGTTGTGTAAGAGCTCGAGGGCACGCTGCGCCACCTCCCACGGCCTCTGCAGGAAGACAAGCAGTGTGCACTGCCTGGAGAACAGGTAGCTGCGCAGGTCCAGGAGTGTGGCCTTGTTCTTCTGGATCAGTTCCCTCTTCTCCATGTCGATTGGTTTGCGAAGGATCAGCCCATTCCAGTTCTGAACCGGCTGGCAGAATGAAGTCAGCCAATTGGCTCCATCTTAAAAAGGGAAGAGCAGGAAACATCAGATTGGCACAGATTTCGAAAGCTACCCACATTGGGGGTTCGCACACACACACACCAGGGGCTGGTTTAGCTCACTCACTCGGCTAAATCGCTGGCTTTTAAAGCAGACCAAGGCAGGCCAGCAGCACGGTTTGATTCCCGTACCAGCCTCCCCGGACAGGCGCCGGAATGTGGCGACTAGGGGCTTTTCACAGTAACTTCAGACAAACCCAGATCTGCTCCTTAGTTAACTGGGGAAAGACGGATTGACATTTACCTCCAGCACCATAGTTGACTACGTATTGTGTAAAGAGCGCATCAAGTTCATCGTATTGTACCAAAGCATCCTCAAACTGCTGCAACATCTCAAACACAAAGGCCAACTCCTCCTGCAATCAGAGAGACAAAAACAATGTCAGCACACTCAGACACACAGGGAGGGCGGCAGATGAGTGAGCGAGGGGGCGAGAGAGGAAGGCAGAGTAACGAGCAGGCGGGTTAGGGAGGCGGAGAAGCGAGTGAACAGGCGAGGGAGGGAGGTGGAGTAACGAGCGAGCAAAGCGATGGAGAAAGCAGGGGGGGGCGGCGAGGGAGGCGGAGGAGCGAGGGGGGTCGGGGGGGACGAGGGAGGTGGAGGGGTGAGGGGGGGGCAAGGGAGGTGGAGGAGCGAGAGGAGGGCGAGGGTGGGGATGAGGGGAGGGATGCGGAGGGAGGTGGAGGAGCGAGAGGGAGTGAGGGGGGGGGGGGGCGAAGGGTGGGGGGCGCGAAGGGGGGGGGACGAGGGGGGCGGCCAGCCAGACACTGAAATGAAATGAAAATGAAAATCGCTGATTGTCACGAGTAGGTTTGAAGTTACTGTGAAAAACCCCTAGTCTCCACATTCCGGCACCTGTTCGGGGAGACTGGTACGGGAATCGATCCGTGCTGCTGGACTGCTTGGTCTGCTTTAAAAGCCAGCGATTTAGCTGAGTGAGCTAAACCAGCTGGACACTGGGTCAGGGTGCGGCTCCCAGCTGGGCACTGGGTCAGGGTGCGGCTCCCAGCTGGGCACTGGGTCAGGGTGCGGACACTGGGTCAGGGTGCGGCTCCCAGCTGGGCACTGGGTCAGGGTGCGGGCACTGGGTCAGGGTGCGGACACTGGGTCAGGGTGCGGCTCCCAGCCCGGCACTGGGTCAGGGTGAGGCTCCCACCTGGACACTGGGTCACGGTGCGGCTCCCAGCCCGGCACTGGGTCAGGGTGAGGCTCCCACCTGGACACTGGGTCAGGGTGCGGCTCCCAGCTGGACACTGGGTCACGGTGCGGCTCCCAGCCCGACACTGGGTCAGGGTGCGGACACTGGGTCAGGGTGCGGCTCCCAGCTGGACACTGGGTCAGGGTGCGGCTCCCAGCTGGGCACTGGGTCAGGGTGCGGCTCCCAGCTGGACACTGGGTCAGGGTGCGGACACTGGGTCACGGTGCGGCTCCCAGCTGGGCACTGGGTCAGGGTGCGGACACTGGGTCAGGGTGCGGACACTGGGTCAGGGTGCGGACACTGGGTCAGGGTGCGGACACTGGGTCAGGGTGCGGACACTGGGTCAGGGTGCGGACACTGGGTCACGGTGCGGCTCCCAGCTGGACACTGGGTCACGGTGCGGCTCCCAGCTGGACACTGGGTCAGGGTGCGGACACTGGGTCAGGGTGCGGCTCCCAGCTGGACACTGGGTCACGGTGCGGCTCCCAGCTGGACACTGGGTCAGGGTGCGGACACTGGGTCAGGGTGCGGGCACTGGGTCAGGGTGCGGCTCCCAGCTGGGCACTGGGTCAGGGTGCGGCTCCCAGCTGGACACTGGGTCAGGGTGCGGACACTGGGTCAGGGTGCGGCTCCCAGCTGGACACTGGGTCAGGGTGCGGCTCCCAGCTGGACACTGGGTCAGGGTGCGGCTCCCAGCTGGACACTGGGTCAGGGTGCGGGCACTGGGTCAGGGTGCGGACACTGGGTCAGGGTGCGGACACTGGGTCAGGGTGCGGCTCCCAGCTGGGCACTGGGTCAGGGTGCGGGCACTGGGTCAGGGTGCGGGCACTGGGTCAGGGTGCGGACACGGGTCAGGGTGCGGCTCCCAGCTGGACACTGGGTCACGGTGCGCTCCCAGCCCGCACTGGGTCAGGGTGCGGACACTGGGTCAGGGTGCGGCTCCCAGCTGGGCACTGGGTCAGGGTGCGGCTCCCAGCTGGGCACTGGGTCAGGGTGCGGACACTGGGTCAGGGTGCGGACACTGGGTCAGGGTGCGGACACTGGGTCAGGGTGCGGACACTGGGTCACGGTGCGGACACTGGGTCAGGGTGAGGCTCCCAGCCCGACACTGGGTCAGGGTGCGGACACTGGGTCAGGGTGCGGACACTGGGTCAGGGTGCGGACACTGGGTCAGGGTGCGGACACTGGGTCACGGTGCGGACACTGGGTCAGGGTGAGGCTCCCAGCCCGGACACTGGGTCAGGGTGCGGACACTGGGTCAGGGTGCGGACACTGGGTCAGGGTGCGGCTCCCAGCTGGACACTGGGTCAGGGTGCGGCTCCCAGCTGGACACTGGGTCAGGGTGCGGCTCCCAGCTGGACACTGGGTCAGGGTGCGGCTCCCAGCTGGACACTGGGTCAGGGTGCGGACACTGGGTCACGGTGAGGCTCCCAGCTGGGCACTGGGTCACGGTGCGGCTCCCAGCTGGGCACTGGGTCAGGGTGCGGACACTGGGTCACGGTGCGGCTCCCAGCTGGACACTGGGTCACGGTGCGGACACTGGGTCAGGGTGTGGCTCCCAGCTGGGCACTGGGTCAGGGTGCGGCTCCCAGCCCGGCACTGGGTCAGGGTGCGGCTCCCAGCTGGACACTGGGTCAGGGTGCGGACACTGGGTCAGGGTGCGGCTCCCAGCTGGACACTGGGTCAGGGTGCGGCTCCCAGCTGGGCACTGGGTCAGGGTGCGGACACTGGGTCAGGGTGCGGCTCCCAGCTGGACACTGGGTCACGGTGCGGCTCCCAGCTGGACACTGGGTCAGGGTGCGGACACTGGGTCAGGGTGCGGACACTGGGTCAGGGTGCGGCTCCCAGCTGGACACTGGGTCAGGGTGCGGACACTGGGTCAGGGTGCGGACACTGGGTCAGGGTGCGGCTCCCAGCTGGACACTGGGTCAGGGTGCGGACACTGGGTCAGGGTGAGGCTCCCAGCTGGACACTGGGTCAGGGTGCGGACACTGGGTCACGGTGCGGCTCCCAGCTGGGCACTGGGTCAGGGTGCGGACACTGGGTCAGGGTGAGGCTCCCAGCTGGACACTGGGTCAGGGTGCGGCTCCCAGCTGGACACTGGGTCAGGGTGCGGGCACTGGGTCAGGGTGCGGACACTGGGTCAGGGTGCGGCTCCCAGCTGGACACTGGGTCAGGGTGCGGGCACTGGGTCAGGGTGCGGACACTGGGTCAGGGTGCGGCTCCCAGCTGGGCACTGGGTCACGGTGCGGACACTGGGTCAGGGTGCGGACACTGGGTCAGGGTGCGGACACTGGGTCAGGGTGCGGACACTGGGTCAGGGTGCGGACACTGGGTCAGGGTGCGGACACTGGGTCAGGGTGCGGACACTGGGTCAGGGTGCGGACACTGGGTCAGGGTGCGGACACTGGGTCAGGGTGCGGACACTGGGTCAGGGTGCGGAAACTGGGTCAGGGTGCGGACACTGGGTCAGGGTGCGGACACTGGGTCAGGGTGCGGACACTGGGTCAGGGTGCGGACACTGGGTCAGGGTGCGGACACTGGGTCAGGGTGCGGACACTGGGTCAGGGTGCGGACACTGAGTCAGGGTGCGGCTCCCAGCTGGGCACTGGGTCACGGTGCGGACACTGGGTCAGGGTGCGGCTCCCAGCTGGACACTGGGTCACGGTGCGGACACTGGGTCAGGGTGCGGACACTGGGTCAGGGTGCGGACACTGGGTCACGGTGCGGACACTGGGTCAGGGGCGGACACTGGGCATGGTGCGACACTGGGTCAGGGTGCGGACACTGGGTCAGGGTGCGGACACTGGGTCAGGGTGCGGACACTGGGTCAGGGTGCGGCCACTGGGTCAGGGTGGCGGACACTGGTCAGGGGTGCGGACACTTGGGTCAGGGTGCGGACACTGGGCAGGGTGCGGACACTGGGTTCCAGGGTGAGGAACTGGGTCAGGGTTTCGGACACCTGGGTCAGGGTGCGGACACTGGGTAGGGTTGCGGACACTGGGTCAGGGTGCGGACACTGGGGTCAGGGTGTGCGGACACTGGGTCCCGGTGCGGACACTGGGTCAGGGTGCGGACACTGGGTCAGGGTGCGGACACTGGGGGGTCAGGGTGCGGACACTGGTCAGGTGGTCGGACACTGGGTCAGGGTGCGGGACACTGGGTCAGGGTGCGGACACTGGGTCAGGGTGCGGACACTGGGTCAGGGTGCGGACACTGGGTCAGGGTGCGGACACTGGGTCACGGTGCGGACACTGGGTCACGGTGCAGCTCCCAGCTGGACACTGGGTCACGGTGCGGACACTGGGTCACGGTTTGGCTCCCAGCTGGACACTGGGTCACGGTGCGGACACTGGGTCACGGTTTGGCTCCCAGCTGGACACTGGGTCACGGTGCGGCTCCCAGCTGGGCACTGGGTCACGGTGCGGCTCCCAGCTGGACACTGGGTCACGGTGCGGACACTGGGTCAGGGTGCGGCTCCCAGCTGGACACTGGGTCAGGGTGCGGACACTGGGTCAGGGTGCGGCTCCCAGCCCGACACTGGGTCAGGGTGCGGCTCCCAGCTGGACACTGGGTCAGGGTGCGGCTCCCAGCTGGACACTGGGTCAGGGTGCGGACACTGGGTCAGGGTGCGGCTCCCAGCTGGGCACTGGGTCAGGGTGCGGCTCCCAGCTGGGCACTGGGTCACGGTGCGGACACTGGGTCAGGGTGCGGACACTGGGTCAGGGTGCGGACACTGGGTCAGGGTGCGGACACTGGGTCAGGGTGCGGCTCCCAGCTGGACACTGGGTCACGGTGCGGACACTGGGTCAGGGTGCGGACACTGGGTCAGGGTGCGGACACTGGGTCAGGGTGCGGACACTGGGTCAGGGTGCGGCTCCCAGCTGGGCACTGGGTCAGGGTGCGGACACTGGGTCACGGTGCGGACACTGGGTCAGGGTGCGGACACTGGGTCAGGGTGCGGCTCCCAGCTGGACACTGGGTCAGGGTGCGGACACTGGGTCAGGGTGTGGACACTGGGTCAGGGTGCGGACACTGGGTCAGGGTGCGGACACTGGGTCAGGGTGCGGGCACTGGGTCAGGGTGCGGCTCCCAGCTGGACACTGGGTCACGGTGCGGACACTGGGTCAGGGTGCGGGCACTGGGTCAGGGTGCGGCTCCCAGCTGGGCACTGGGTCAGGGTGCGGCTCCCAGCTGGACACTGGGTCAGGGTGCGGCTCCCAGCTGGGCACTGGGTCAGGGTGCGGACACTGGGTCAGGGTGCGGACACTGGGTCAGGGTGCGGCTCCCAGCTGGACACTGGGTCAGGGTGCGGACACTGGGTCAGGGTGCGGCTCCCAGCTGGACACTGGGTCAGGGTGCGGCTCCCAGCTGGGCTCTGGGTCAGGGTGCGGACACTGGGTCAGGGTGCGGGCACTGGGTCAGGGTGCGGACACTGGGTCAGGGTGCGGCTCCCAGCTGGGCACTGGGTCAGGGTGCGGACACTGGGTCAGGGTGCGGCTCCCAGCTGGACACTGGGTCAGGGTGCGGCTCCCAGCTGGACACTGGGTCAGGGTGCGGACACTGGGTCAGGGTGTGGACACTGGGTCAGGGTGCGGACACTGGGTCACGGTTTGGCTCCCAGCTGGACACTGGGTCAGGGTGCGGACACTGGGTCAGGGTGCGGCTCCCAGCTGGACACTGGGTCAGGGTGCGGCTCCCAGCTGGACACTGGGTCATGGTGCGTGCACTGGGTCAGGGTGCGGACACTGGGTCAGGGTGCGGCTCCCAGCTGGACACTGGGTCATGGTGCGGGCACTGGGTCAGGGTGCGGACACTGGGTCAGGGTGCGGCTCCCAGCTGGACACTGGGTCAGGGTGCGGCTCCCAGCTGGGCACTGGGTCAGGGTGCGGCTCCCAGCTGGACACTGGGTCAGGGTGCGGCTCCCAGCTGGACACTGGGTCATGGTGCGGACACTGGGTCAGGGTGCGGCTCCCAGCTGGACACTGGGTCATGGTGCGGACACTGGGTCACGGTTTGGCTCCCAGCTGGACACTGGGTCAGGGTGCGGACACTGGGTCACGGTGCGGCTCCCAGCTGGGCACTGGGTCAGGGTGCGGCTCCCAGCTGGACACTGGGTCATGGTGCGGACACTGGGTCAGGGTGCGGCTCCCAGCTGGACACTGGGTCATGGTGCGGACACTGGGTCACGGTTTGGCTCCCAGCTGGACACTGGGTCAGGGTGCGGACACTGGGTCAGGGTGCGGACACTGGGTCACGGTGCGGACACTGGGTCAGGGTGCGGACACTGGGTCAGGGTGCGGACACTGGGTCACGGTGCGGCTCCCAGCTGGACACTGGGTCACGGTGCGGACACTGGGTCAGGGTGCGGCTCCCAGCTGGGCACTGGGTCACGGTGCGGACACTGGGTCACGGTGCGGACACTGGGTCAGGGTGCGGACACTGGGTCAGGGTGCGGACACTGGGTCACGGTGCGGCCCCCAGCTGGGCACTGGGTCAGGGTGCGGACACTGGGTCACGGTGCGGACACTGGGTCACGGTGCGGCCCCCAGCTGGACACTGGGTCAGGGTGCGGACACTGGGTCACGGTGCGGCCCCCAGCTGGACACTGGGTCAGGGTGCGGACACTGGGTCACGGTGCGGCTCCCAGCTGGACACTGGGTCAGGGTGCGGCTCCCAGCTGGGCACTGGGTCACGGTGCGGACACTGGGTCACGGTGCGGACACTGGGTCACGGTGCGGCCCCCAGCTGGACACTGGGTCAGGGTGCGGACACTGGGTCACGGTGCGGCCCCCAGCTGGACACTGGGTCAGGGTGCGGACACTGGGTCAGGGTGCGGACACTGGGTCAGGGTGCGGACACTGGGTCACGGTGCGGCTCCCAGCTGGACACTGGGTCACGGTGCAGCTCCCACCTGGACACTGGGTCAGGGTGCGGACACTGGGTCACGGTGCGGCTCCCAGCTGGACACTGGGTCAGGGTGCGGACACTGGGTCAGGGTGCGGACACTGGGTCACGGTGCGGCTCCCAGCTGGACACTGGGTCAGGGTGCGGACACTGGGTCAGGGTGCGGACACTGGGTCAGGGTGCGGACACTGGGTCAGGGTGCGGACACTGGGTCAGGGTGCGGACACTGGGTCAGGGTGCGGACACTGGGTCACGGTGCGGACACTGGGTCACGGTGCGGCTCCCAGCTGGACACTGGGTCAGGGTGCGGACACTGGGTCAGGGTGCGGCTCCCAGCTGGACACTGGGTCAGGGTGCGGCTCCCAGCTGGGCACTGGGTCAGGGTGCGGACACTGGGTCAGGGTGTGGCTCCCAGCTGGGCACTGGGTCAGGGTGCGGCTCCCAGCTGGACACTGGGTCAGGGTGCGGACACTGGGTCAGGGTGCGGCTCCCAGCTGGACACTGGGTCAGGTG